>NW_027512743.1:255000-381859 GCF_048772815.1 Callospermophilus lateralis
GGCCATGTGGATCTCCCATTGGCTTCCAAATGCCTTGTGACAGACATGGTGCAGCCAGCAGTCCCTTCTATGTAAAGGCATCTTGTTATATGGAGAGGTTTCAGGGCAATGTTTAGAATCGGGTTGCCATGGTCATGGGGGCAAGCTATGTGGAATATAAGCCTGGTTGATGCATTCTTCTGCAGACCCTGACCTACCACAGGTGACAGATCTCCCTCACGCACTGGGTAACAGTTGAATTCTTTGTATTTCGTGAAGCAAATACAAAAATTTCATTTCAGCAGCAAGAAACACCACAAAAAGTGAAGGATGCCCAAATGGCTTCACAGTCCACATGTGGATACACTTAGCCCCCCGTGGCCACAGTTTACCCTAAAAGAGAGAATTCAACATTGCTGCCTCATGTTCATTGGAAAATAAGAAACCATGACCTCCAAGTCACATAGATGCAGACCCAGATTTGATGGTCTCACTACAAAGAAAGCTAAAATTCCCAACAACAACATATATTTCAAGTGCCCAACGTCAGAGGCAGATTCTCAAGAAGTCTTTAGGCCAGCAGAGCTCCATGGTTGTGGAGTGTTTACCCTGTCCCTTACTTTTGGAATCTCAGAAGGGAGGAAGATACACCAAGCCAATTGACGGCTCCTTTTGAAAAAATTGTACCACCAATGACATCATCAGCAAATATAACCCAACACTACCACAAGTTGCTGCACAAACAGATAGTTTACAATGCATACATGTGAGTTCACAATGTGTCCAGGCAAGTTCTGCAAGCAGTTCAGTGATGGCTATTGCAGAAGCTGTAGATTGGTTTTATCTTTGATTTCACCAGCACTGTGACGAAGATAGAAATTCTGGCAATAATGGCTAAAGAAAAAATTATGTAACATTCCAGAAAACACTGAAAGAAAACAATTTTCTTAACAATTTACATTGTCTTGGAGAGAATTATTAAATATAATGAAAAGGAAATGTGAAAGAAAACAAACAGATCTGTTAACCTCCTTTTTTGTTCACATTTTAAAACAATCCTCAACAGCTGTTTACCCAATTTAAATTAAACCATTTAAATAATGTGAATAAAAAAATATTTGGATCAATTTTTTCATGAGCCCTCATCATATATGATATATGGACATATGAACATTCAAACATATAACACAAAACACAAGTGTGCACACATAATATAATACATACAACACATAACCTAATAGTAAAGGCCTTATAACTTTTTACATGTGAAATCTCCATTGCAATGTTTAAAAACTCTATTGTCAAAAAATAGAACTGATAACCAAAACATTAAACTAGGTATGTATGAGCTCAAAAAAACAAAATAAAATGTGGGAAAAGGCAATAATAAAATAGATATTGAAAAAAGCATCCTGGTTCTATCTTAGATGTAAGGGTAGCCAAACTGGAATTTTGGATATCAGCTGATATGGACTTGAGTCAAATCATCTTCTTTTTGTTCTGTAGAAATCGCTTCAGTTAATCTCTCTGGAATCCAAATCGGCTGTTGTTCTCTCTGTGGAAACACACAAACAGGCCCCTGGCTCCAGACAATCATTGGGTCAGGACCTTGGTTAATCTCTCTGGAATCCAAATCGGCTACTGTTTTTCCTGTGGAAACAGACAAACAGACCCCCGACTCCAGACAATTACTGGGTCAGGACCTTTCCATTGTCCTGTTAGAATATCTTTCCAAAGAACCTTGGGCTTATGCACATTTTTTGGACACATATGCCTTTCCCCAGCACTAAGTCCTGATGAATCCAAATTTTAAAAGTTTAGAATAAAAAGGGTTATTTTAAGTTTGTCTTTGGGGAATATATACCCTTTCCCAATTGTGTCTTTTTTGCTTTAATAAGTACTTTTTAATAGTTTGATGAGCTTTTTCAACTATGCCTTGTCCCTGTGGATTGTATGGGATTAATGTTATATGAGTAATGCCAAATGATGACCAAAATTGTTTAAAAGAGGTAGAAGTATAACCAGGGGCATTATCTGTTTTTAACTGTTTGGGAACGCCCACAGTGGCAAAATTTTGTAAGCAATGAGTGATAATATCTTTAGTTTTTTCTCCGGCATGAAGTGTGCCCATCAAAAATCCAGAAGAAGTATCAACTGTAACATACAAATATTTTAATTTCCCAAATCCTGGCAAGTGTGTGATGTCCATCGGCCAAATATGATTAGGTATCAATCCTCTAGGATTGACTCCAAGATTAACTTGTGGTAAAAAGGTTACACAATTTTGACATTGTTTTATTATTTGTCTAGCTTTTTCCTTAGTTATTTTAGAAGGCTTTTGTAAGGTATTAGCTTTGACATGGAACTTTTTACGAAAATTTATAGCTTCTTCTAGTGTAGAGAAAATATGTATGTCATGTGTACTTTTATTTGCTAAATCATTGCCCAAACTGATGGCTCCAGGCAATCCTGTATGTGCCCTGATATGTCCTATAAAGAATGGATCTTTTCTGTCCCAGATTATACTTTGTATAGTGGAAAGCAAGGAGAAAACAGTAGAGGAATGAGAAATCCTACCAGCATCTTCAAGGCATACTATAGCATTAACTATATGCTGACTATCAAAAATAAATTAAATACAGAATCTTTAAACATCACAAAAGCTTGTAATACTGCATTAAGCTCTACATTTTGAGCTGATTGTTTGGGTACTAGAAATGTAAAAGATTGATCAGGTGTAACTATTGCTGCTGTACCATTATTTGATCCATCAGTAAATATATTTGGAGCATTCATGATAGGTGTTTTTCTTGTCAATTTTGGAAAAATTACAGGATGCGATGACCAAAAAGACAATAAAGGATTAGATGGTAAGTGATTATGAAATGAAACATTAGATTTGCACATGATTATTGCCCAAGTATTTAACTCATTAACTAACTCATCAATTTGATTCAGAGTATGTGGAGTAATAATTTTATTGGGAGCAATCCCAAGCACTCACTTTGCTGCTTTTATTCCTTTGGGTATTAATTGTCCTATAGCCTCAGGGTACCTAGTAAGAATAGTGTTAGGAGAATAAGATAAATGTATCTATAATAATGGACCTTCTTGCAAAAATACTCCTGTAGGAATATTTTTTGTTGGTAGACAATAAATAATAAAGGCAAACTTATATCAATTCTATCCAATTGCATATTTTCCATATATGTTTCAATGATTTTTAATGCCTTTCTTGCTTCAGGCGTTAACATGTACCGTGAATTGGGATATGATGAACCTTTTAGGATATCAAATAAATATCCCAACTCTCCTGTTGGTATACCTAGATAAGGCCTTATCCAATTTATGTCTCCTAATAACTTTTGAAAGTCGTTATGTGATTTGAGTTGATCTACTTGTATTTGAATTTTTGGTGGCGGTACATGGTTGAGGATATTAGAACACCTAAATAATTAATTGGAAAATTTAATTGTACTTTATCTATTGCTATATCTAGATTATTTTTTAATAAGTTTGTAAGTGTGGCATAACATTCTAGCAATGTGTTTTTAGCTTTGTGTGCTAATAATACATCATCCATATAGTGAAATATTTGTAGTTCAGGATTTTGATTTCTAAGTGGCTTGATTACTTTGTTAAAATAAATTTGACACATTGTTGGGCTGTTAGCCATCGCTTGAGGCAGTACTTTCCATTCATATCTCTGATCAGAACCTTCATGATTCAGTGCAGGGATAGTAAATGCAAAACGTGGACTATCCTCAGGATGAATTGGAATTGAAAAAAAAAAACCTTTAATATCTATAAGTAATTTTGTTAAACCCTCCTCCTATGGGCAATTCCTTTTAAAATGTCCTGTTTGTTCACAATTGTAGCATGTTCTTGGCCTGGCATCTAATGCCTGTTTTAGTGCAGCTGCCACAATTTGCCCTTCTTCATTAATGTCTCTGGCATCTAAAGCCTGTTTTAGTGCAGTTGCCACGACTTGCTCTTGTTCATTAATGTCTCTACATAATTTAATATATGTGTTTAAATCTTCATGTTTCCATGGTCTAATTATATCTCTGCACCAACTATTCGCTTGCTCATAAGCCAGTTTTTTTAGTAATAGCATTGCTTGTTCTGTTTTCCCAGAACCTCTGGTACCTGTTTGAATAAGCCTATTGACAAATTCAGCATAAAGTTAATTAGCTCCTTGTATTACTTTAGATAATTGACCTTGTAAACCTCCAAGTCCTTGTAAAGTCTTCCATGACTTAATTGCATCTACAGCAATTTATGCACATACACCAGAATCATATGCAATTTGTTGCTGCTGATCCTCATAAGGTCCCTTTCCTAACAACATATCTAGATTTCTCTGAGGATAACCAGCTGCTGCATTTCGCATAGCCGTCTCCTTGCAAAATTCCTCATTGTCAACCTTCCATAACAGGTATTGTCCTCCATTTAGCACAACTTTACACATATTAGCGCAATCCGCTGGCTTCATGTTCAAGTTGTTAATGGTTTCGACCATGCTTACAGTGAAGGGTGCTTGAGGACCATAGGGTGTTACAGCCTCTTTTATCTGCTTCACTGTTTTGAAATTTAAAGCATGGTAAACTCGCTGCCCTCCTACCTCAAATATAGAGCATGTTAATATTTGAGATCTTGTCTCAGGATCCCAACTATCAACTGTGGGGGTTGGGGGCTTCCCAGCATATGGAGGTGGCCTTGTTAGTTGGACACTTACGTCCTCTGGTGATAGAAAAGTATTAGTAGCAGTCTCCTGTAGAGGTGGTTCTGTTGGTTGGACACTTACACCCTCTGGTGATAGAAAGGTGTTAGTAGTAGTCTCCTGTTGTAAATTTCCCCCTGATGGCTTTTACTGTTTTACACTTTCTTTCTCTGTCTGACTAGCTTGAGAGGCCTTCTCTTTTACATGATTTTTTTCCTCTGTCTGACTGGTTCGAGAGACCTTCTCTTTTACTTGAATTTTTTCCTCTGTCTGACTAACTTGAGAGACCTTCTCTTTTACTTGAATCAATATGTCTTCTCCTTCCTCTACCATTGTCTGAACTGAAGGCTTTTGACTAAACAAACAAGATACGAAAGTCCACAATGGCAATGTGCCAACTGGCAGAGTCCCTGGGCTTTTCTTTTCTATTCTTTTTAAATCATCACCATGATGGTTCCATTGTGATATATTTAACAACTCCTCCTTAAAAAGCCATGGGCTACATTTTTGTATTGTATCAACGTATGCCCTGACTGCTCTTAATTTTACTGGGATGCCTCCTTCCTCTAACAATTTACTTAACACTTTTTCAGTTTGTTTTTTTTTCTAATTTCTGATGCCATATTTCTACTATAATACAACCCAACAAGATAACACCAAACAAAACAGAGATATAATGAAATAAAAATGGAAAAACAAAATATCATTATAGCCTTTCTCTCTATCTGTTCCTCAGACACAAATATTTTTTCCTCAGATGTGAGCGGTTTTTCTTCCGTCTCACTCGTCTCCAGGGACAGGCAATTTAAAGCAAATGTGAAGCAAAACAAAAGAGGAATCTTAAAATGGCTACCCATCCTCTTGTCCTGCCCTCAGGGGCAAGCAGTTTACCTTTTCAGTTACCCTCAGTCGCTCCCCATGCGAGCCACCAAATGCTGCAGTCTGGCTGGGCACAATCAGGAGCCACTTTTCAAAAGAAAGCAACTTTATTTTTAGAACCACACACGCCAAGCAAAAGAGCCTCTCAGGAAAAACCCTCAGAGCCCCAACTGTCACCACCGGCTTCCCACAAGCCTTTCCCTCCCACACAAGCCTCTCTCCTCTTCCCACAATCCTCCTGCTCTTGAGACCGATTGGCTGGGTCACGTGTGGAGTCAAAAAAGTCCCCCAATGAGCAGCTCTCTGATCTGAAAAGGCAGGGAAGCAGCCCAATGAGCATCACCGCAGAGGAGCCAATCAGCTAGATGTTGCTGGGGCCGCTGTGAGCCAAATATCAGCTGGCAGTCTGAAAGGGTGGGGAAACAGCTCAATGAGCATCTCCAATGAGCATCACCGCAGAGGAGCCAATCAGCTAGATGTTGCTGGGGCCACTGTGAGCCAATCATCAGCCGGCAGCTGAAAGTTTGCAGGCAGCTGGAAGTTTGCTGGGCCCCTTAGGCTGCAGCTATGAACAGGAGTTGTATGCACCATTCACTGAAGGTAGTTTTCAGTACTAGGAAACAAATATGTATTTCAGGTGGATGAATATTTCTGACAATAATCTGGTGAAAAGTTGATTATAAATCCACATACTTGAACATGAATGAATTTAGGGAGTGCAAATAAGACATATATATTTCATATTTTGAAAAATCTGTAGAGTGTGTGTGTATACACACACACACACTCACACACACACACAGATATTAAAATGTAGCAACATATATGCCAATCGAAATTCACCATGAAATACACATCATTCACTGATCCAAACATATTCAATTTACTTTACAGGGATTTATGTATAATGTTGTTCTACTAGGAGGCTCTCCCATAGTTTGAATTTCAGTTCCAACAGCGTTTACGAGGAGTGATCCCTTCTCAAAATTTGTATCTGCCAAGTCAGCCACCTCACAAGAATGTAGGTGTGATACCAGCTGGGATTCGATATGTGCATATAAAAATACATGTGCTGAATAGGCTACACACAAAGGGAGACAGGAATTCACATATTTGTTAACTTTAAAAACACATGGATATCTAATTCAATTAAAAATAGACTGGATTTATAACACCTAACCTTTATCATGCAAAAGGCAAGTTCAAGAATACACCATGCCTCTTCTGAACTGCTTGTATTTCAATTCTGATTTGGTTACTTTTCTGCATCATATTAGAATTAGTAGTCAGAGTGTAGTAGGGTATAAGTTAGTGTCAGGGATTCAGTATTTCAAATGGAAAATTGGAAAATGAATCCAATGTGTATGCAATATGTGTTACACAAATAACTTCCCACTCTAATTCAGAAAATGGCTTGACATAACCTTCGCCCAAAGAAAGACAAAATTAGAGGAGAAGAGTCAGAAAATCTGTAAATACATATATGGAATGGAAAATTCTCAGAAGTTTAAAACTTTTGAGGCTTTAGAGGAGCTTCCAAAACTTAGGGACAGGGTAAAACTCCACAAACATGGAACTCTACTGGCCTAAAGACTTCTGGAGATACTGACAATGAGGTTGGGCACTTGAAATATACATTGTTGTCAGGAGCTTTAGCTTCCTTTTTAGTGAGAACATCAAAGCTGAGTCTGCATCTATGTGACCTGGAGGACATGGTTTCCTATTTTTCAATGAACATGAGGCAGCAGTGTTGAATTTTCTCTTTGTAGCTAAACTGTGACCACTTAGGGCTAAGTGTCTCCCCATGTGGACTTGAAAGCCATTTGGTCATCCTCCAGTGTTCGTGTTATTTCTTGCTCCTGCACTGGGTGTTTTGTATTTGCTTCAAGGCATATAAGGAGTTCAACTGAGACACAGTCCTGGAGGGTGTCCTGTAATATGTGGGGGGTCAGGGTCTGCAGGAGAATGCAACAACCAGGCTTCTATTCAACATTGCTTGCCCCCTTGATCATAGCAACCAGATTGTGAACATTGCCCTGAAAACTCTCTATGTAACAATATGCCTTTATATACAAGGGTGTGCTGGCTGCACCATGTCATTCACAAGCCATTTGGAGCCAGTGTAAGATCCACATGACCCCACCACAGATGTTTTATCACACACCTGCACACCACTGCTCTAGGCCTACTACTCAGAAAGCTCCAACTTACTGACATCTCAGTTCTACACCATTTTCATGAAACACAGTCAATCAAGGCACTGTCTGGTACCCTCATGATCAGCAACAGGACATCCTAAGGTTCTCCAGTGCCACCTGGTCATGGAAATTTCAAAAATGAAGTTTTTGAAATTTCATAAATGAAGTTGAAGGCACTGTGGGTTTCAATTCATTCAGAAACCATTAAATGATGAGGAAGCTCATTTCAATGAAAGCTCTGGAGAACTCTCAGAGACAAGGCTTCCCAAAGAGTAGGCAAAAGGTCACATTGTGGTCTACAATGTGAGGTCCATGTGTGTTTTTACTCTCAACTACGGCTGCCAATCTTTCAGAATAAAATCATGGCATATCTTGGATGAGATTCCCAGTGCTCTGTGGAAAGCCCCCCTGGGCGTAGATCTCAGTTTCCAAGGACGACTCTCATGGGTGGACTCCTAAAATCCAAACACAATACATGGCAATACTTCTCTGAGGTCAGTTACAGAACACAGTCTCTAAGGGGAATCACACCTGAGTTCAATCCTAGGTGGACCCAGTCATCTCTTCCAAACGCCAAACAAATGACCACAATTAAAACCAAAACACTCCCACATGGCCCTTATCTTCTTCCAATAGACACACATGATATCCATTGGCTGGGGGTTTTCATGAGGGGCGCTGTGCAAGACAGTGTCCAAAATAAACTTCCTTGCCCCTCATTTGCCTAAAGTCAGGGTGTCCTGGACACCCTTCCTGTTAACCATGAGTGATCAAATAGGACTGCTGTTAATACTGTTCCAATTCTCCAATTTGAGGCCTACTGGCTCTGGGGTTTAGATTCTTTATGTGAATTGGAGTTATGAGAAAACCCACGCATCTCTGGGCTAGCCTCTGCAGGGCTTTGAAGAACTCATTTGACCGAAAGATCCCGATTCACAATTGATAAAGGTCAGGATCCTTAGAGGAAGGCGAGAGACTTCATCCACAATGACTGTTCTTTTGGCTATTTTGGTTTTGGATACAGAAGAGATTTTTCTTTAGATCCCTCAGGTGCTGAAAATCTAACCACAGCATCACAGAGGGCAAAGAGGCTTATTCAGACCCATCCCATTTCAAAGCAATTAAGCAAAGAGCCACAGGTGATGCCCATTCATTACAATTTGAAAACTGTTTGCTTCAGCCTTCACCAAAGTGTGGCCTGAGGCAAAGACCTTCCTGACATTCAGGGCAACAGAACAATAGGTAAGCAAAAGGCTTAAAGCAGGGTTTCCCACTGAGACTCTTCTGGTCACGCTGGTATCTGAGTTTTCTGAGATGCTCGCCATTTCCTTCAGCTATCCAGTACATGGCCATGTCACAGAGTTTGGTGGTGGTACATATCTTGAACACAAAACCATTTGCCCATTCTGGACAGTGCCCACAATTCAGGAAGAAAACAGAAACTTAAGGAGATAGGAGGTGTTGCCAATCGAAAAGTCAAACCGCAGTCCATTCACAAATTGGGCAGAATGAATGCTGGGAAGCTTTCTACTAGACAGGACACATCCATTGATACATTCTCTTTTCTAATGTCGACAACCACGGACACAGTGGGATACACAGACCTAGAAACACTCGCCTTGTCAAATGACTTACTAGAAATAGTCCACTTCAAACCAAACAAACTGCTTTTCCTATCAATTCTCAGAACATGTGACAAAGCCACAAACACACACCCACACCCACAAAGGCAACTTCTTTACCCAAGAAGGTCTGTGAATATCCGGAGTGTCCTCTGACTGGTTGGCCATTATTTGTTCCCCCAAAATGGCCTGTCCTGTCTCAGATCTGATCTCCTTGGCCAACACTGTGAAGTTGTCAGGAGCCAGGGGTGAGCCACTACCTGCTTTTTCATGAAAGACCCCTCTTCAGAGCTTTCCTGGCATTTGGCCATCATCATATCAGTAGGTACCAAAAAAGACTTACTCTGTTCTTGGTAAATCCAAATAAGTTAGCCCACTGGGACTGTGACTGGTACTGTCTCTGGATGCCAGGCTTCTTGGATCCCAAGTTCAGAGAGCTCCATCACCAATAAATTAGTTAGTTCACTTCCTTCAGGAACTGAATTATGACACTACCTTGGCAACCACTTTGTTTTAACAGTAGCTTCGAAGGGTCTCATGTGATGGAGGCTGCCTCTACTTCCTGTGACAGTTTCACAAGTTAAAATGGTATATCAACCATAGGCACCTGGGAACAGCTCACCATACAAGCCTCGTTTGGTCCGTCTTCTCTACATAAAGAAGAAAGTGGCTGATTCAGACAAATCCCTTCATTCTGAGCAGGTTGTTTGCCATGGAAGATGACTTTTGCTCTCTCAGGTCCTAAATAGCTGCATACATCTTCTCCAGGGATCATTTCTGCATGGACCTTGAGGTTCTCTGCCGGTGGAAGATCCCCTCTATTTCTGTATTGTAAGACAAACTCTGTCCCTGCTCTTCTGTATAGTTAGATTGAGGGAAAAGTGTATGGTAAGGCTTAATAACAGGTTCGATTTGGCTTAGGAATCATTCTGATTGATGAATAATGGTATTGGGTACCTGTGATATTTACAAGAATATACAAGTGAAATATAAGTATGAAAACAGAAATCTAGGTAAGATATGAAGCCCAGAAGAGCATTAGGCTCTTGATTGGGATACTTAGCTTTGAATTTTGTTCTGCACAGATGTGTCAGATAAATCGATATACCATGGCATAGGACCTTGTACCTTGGATGATTGAATGTTGAAGAGAACATCCAGTCAAACAGGGATAGTCGGTATTATTAGAAAGATAGTTGGTAGGTTTAGGAAGAAGGGTGAGTATAGGATTGGCAGCAAAAGTTCTTCAGCAATTGGGTTTCAGATAGAGAGTGAATGTAAAAGTTAGTATATGTGAAGAGTCAGTCACAATGATGAACTGGGGAAAATATATAGGAAAGCAGATATGAATACAGACATTATGAAATCAGGCAAAGTATAAAGTCAGTGATAGGATTAGGCATTTTTAACAGGGTTGTTGTTGAATATATAATCTAAGGAAGAAACAAATATGTACTCAAGAATAGGATTGACTTTTGAGAGCATTAGGCAACCTGCACATAGATGTTTTTAGTAATCCATGCTCACTTTCCATTTAGGCTTTCGTACAATCAAAGTGTGACCTTTGCTTTTTTGTCGAGAATATTACTGTGATAAAATGTATATGGACATCAGGTGACATGAGTATTTCTTCCACCAATTCTGTGAGCAATATTTTGAAGACGTATAAATAAGTGTTGGGTGTAAAATTAGGTGTACCTGGAGTCTTTGGATATAGAGATAATGCATGAATAGACTATCCTGAGAATAAATAATATAACTGGTTCCAACTTTAAATAATTTTTTGAATTGATATCTGAAAATATACAGAAAATCTTATATTGCTATACAATCATTCATTCCATCCTGTTACATTCTAATGGTAATATGAGTGTTATGGTTTATCATGAAGAGTGTGTGAGTTTTGCTTCAAAAGTGATTGTGGAAGTCAAAAATAATGTGTTTGGCAAGAAGTCTCATGAAAAGACCAGTCAAGAGACCTGGAGGAATAAATGTGTTCTGAAGAAGGAATTGATTAAACATGAAAAAAAATTCTTATAAATTTGTGAAACTCTGGATGAAATATATATACTATGATATATATATATATATATATATATATATATATATATATATATATATATATATATTTGAATATATGTAGAATACATAGGTAAAATATATGTATGAAAACAGAAATCTAAGTAAGATTTGAAGCCCAGAAGGGCATTGGTCCCTTGATTGGGACTACTTAGCTTTGAATTACTTTCTGCAAAGTTGTCTCAGATAAATCCATATACAATGACATAGGACCTTGTACCTTGGATGATTGAATGTAGAAGCGAACATCCAGTCAAAAAGGGATAGTTGGTAGTGAAAGTTTAATAAAATAGGTACTTGTCACTTCCTGTGTTTCTGTATGCTTAATAAAACACTGTTGAAATCTTGAGAATTGTTTGCTAATCTTGTTCCCAGAATGTGCTGTCCCCATCTGCCAAACTGCAGATTGTACTCCCTCACCCGGTTAAGCGCTAACTGCCCACTGACCCTTACCCATCAATAAACTTCCCTCCCTGCCCTCTCCAAGAAAAGTATATAAGCTCTGCTGAAGCTGTTCTCAGGACTCTCTGCTCTATTCAAGTGAACTCTGAGCCCCAGCATGCTGGACCCCCAGTAAATCCTTTGCTGTTGCATGTTAAAGTCTCTTGGTTGTCCCTTCCTCTGACACTAGCCCGACCTTTACATATGGAGGTTCCACAGAGATCAAGCAGCGGTGGACGAGAGACCCCAATGGACCCCCCTCAGATAAGTAAGGCGCCTCTTTCTGGTTTCAGGTTTCATGTTAGGGTTTGGCAAAATGGCTGTCAATGAAGAGTGTGAGCTCTCTCTGATGGTGGCTGACAGTCGTGTTACAGAACCACAGGCCACGTCCCTGGAGGACGCCTGAGAGGACTCGGGAAATTGAGGAACAATAGTCTCCTTGACTCAGTGATATTTTGTTTCGGATTCAGTATTGCCAGTCCATCGGATTTTGCCGGCTACTCAGTCATGGTCTCAGTGTTGAACGTCCATTGCCTGTCTTTATTGTCTTGTCTTGCCTGTGTCATGTGTCTTGCTTTCACTGTTTGTGTATCTCTCATTATGGAACAGAGCACTTCAATGCCTCTGTCCCTGACCCTTGATCACTATACCAAAGTCCGTTTAAGGGCTCAGAATCTCTTTATTTCAGTAAAGCCCCAGATGTGGTAGACTCTCTGTACCTCAGAATGGCCCACCTTTGGAGTCGGATGGCCCCTAGAAGGATCTTTCTACTTCCCACTAATTTATAATTCAGAGATATTGTCTTTCAGCCGTGGCCAGATAGTCATCTGGATCAACAGCCATATATTTTAATTCAGCAGGACCTCTGCAAATTTCCTCCTCAATGGGTCAAGCCTTTCCTTGCCCCTGCCCCCGCAATGACTCCTTCCCCCAGGAACTCACAAACACTCTGCTCCTCCTCCTCCTCCACACTCTGTTTTCCCTGTGTCACCAGATTTGAGTCTACTGGACTCTCCTCCCCCTCCTTATCCCCTGCCCTCATCCTCTAACCCCCAACACCCTCTAAGTGATACCCCTGCTGCTGACTGAGCCTCTCCTCCATTGAAGGAAGCTAAGCCGGCCCAGCGCCCTCCAGGTAATTCCCCTGCAGCACACACAGCACCTCCTCCAATGGAGGAAGCTGGCCCTGCTAAAGGAACGCGCTGGCGGTGAATGATTGAAAACCCTGGAACTCTTGGGATGCCTCCCCTTCGACCCTATAGACCAATGATTGACAATGGCCATTGGGGGAAAATTCAAGCCTACCAGTATTGGCCGTTCTTCTCTTCAGACCTATGTAACTTAAAAAATAGCAATCCCCCTTTTACCGAGGACCCCACCCGGCTCTCAGGTGTGGTTGAGTCATTGATGTTTTCACACCAGCCTACTTCGGATGACAGCCAACAACTGCTAGGGACTTTCTTCATGACAGAGGAAAAAAAGGGAATTCTCCAGGAAGCTAAAAAAAAATCCTTGGACCAGGTTTGCATCCGACACAACTTACCAACATAATCAAAGCCGGCTTTCCCTTGAACCGACCCAACTGGGACCCCAACACCTTTGAAGGTAGGGAGCATCTGTCCACTTATCGCCGGGCTCTAATAGTGGGTCTCCGAGCAGCCGCTAGTGACCAACTAATTTGGCCAAGGTAAGAGAGATTATCAGGGGCCTGATGAATCTCCCTCTATGTTTCTAGAGAGAATTATGGAGGCATATAGGAGCTATAATCCTTTTTATCGTCAGGCAGAGAATCAAAAGGCATCTGTCACGATGGCCTTATTGGGCAAACTGCCCTGGATATTAAAACAAAGTTACAAAGCTTAGATTGATTACAAGATATGACTTTGAGAGATTTAGTCAGAGAAGCTGAGAAGGTATACTATAAGAGAGAAACTGAGGAAGAGAAGGGAGCAAATGGAGGATAAAAGAAACAAAAGGCAGAGTAAGGCGTTGACTAAGGTCCAGGTCACAACAACAAATAGGCCAAAAATTAAGAAACAGGGAGACAAGAAGGTATACATTGGCCCACGACAGAGGCCACCCTTGGCCTCAGATCAATGTGCCTACTCAAACAAAAAGGACACTGGGCCAAAATTGACATAGAAAGCGACAGCCACGCCAGCCAGCCATTCTGACTCTGGAGGATGACTAAGAAAGTCGGGGCTCAGATCCCCTCCCCGAGCTCAGAGTAACTTTTGAAGTGGAGGGGACCCCAGTAAACTTTGAAGTGGATACAGGGGCAATATACTGAGCCCATAAGGCCACATTGGGCCCTCTATCAAATAAAAAATCTCTATTTCAAGGGGCTAATGGCAGTAAATATCGGGCTTGGACAACTAAGAGGACCATGGACCTGGGCAAAGGAAAAATCCATCACTCCTTCCTAGTAGTCCCAGAATGCCTGGCCCCATTGATCGGCGGAGATCTGCTCACCATGCTCTGGGCCAAAATAAATTTTAACCCTGAAGGCCCTTAAGTGGAATTTCTAAATCTTTCAGTAAAAACTCCAAGAGCCACGGCTCTAACTATGTCAGTAGAAAATGTACATCAACTCACTCACCTTGGTTCAAAGAAACTGCAGGCATTCCTGAAGGATCAAGAACAGAGTTTTCCACTAACAGACTCACAGTGAAGAAAATAACTGAATGGGTAACAAAAGCCTGTTGGGTTCATCAATTGGTAAATGCTTACCCTTCCAAGCTTCCTGTATGAAAGCACATACGAGGAACCAAACCAGGACAATACTGGGAAGTGGACATTACTGAAATAAAGCCAGCAAGGTATGGACTTAAATATCTCCTATTCTTTGTAGATACATTTTCAGGATGCATTTAAGCCTTCCCCACAAAAAAAAGAAAAAAAAAAAGAAAAGAAATAGCGCAAATTTTGGTCAAGAATATCCTAGAAGATATTTTTCCAAGATACAGCCTGCCTAAGTTAATAGGGTCTGATAATGGACCGGCGTTCATGGCCCAGGTAAGTCAGGGGTTAGCCAGGACCCTGGGGATTAATTGGAAGTTACATTGTGCTTATAGACCCCAGAGTTTAGGACAGGTAGAAAGAATGAACCAAACCATTAAACAGACCTTAAAAAAATTAAGCTTAGAGACCGGAATAAAAGATTGTACTATGCTCCTGCCTTATGCACTGTTAAATGAAGAAAATACTCACTCTGATTTTAGTGTAACCTCACCCCCTATGAAATTCTCTATGGTGCCCCTCCTCCAGTAAGGGACCTAACACCAACTCTAAGACCTTACAATCCCTTCCACACCAGCTTGCTTGACAGACTTAAAGCTCTTGAAAGAATTCAGTGACACCTGTGAAAACAGCTGGCCACTGCCTACCAAACTGGGGACGAGGGGACTCCACATCGATATCAAGTAAGAGACTTTGTCTTCGTAAGACGACATCAGGTGACATCGCTGGAACCACGCTGGAAAGGACCATTCCAGGTGCTACTTATAACACCTACAGTGGTAAAGGTAGATGGAATCACTTCCTGGATGCATGCCTCTCATCTCAAGCCTGCGCCCTGTCCAGACATTGACTGGAAACTGGAATTGGCTGGAAACTGGAAAAGACTGGTAACCCTTTCAAATTGCACACTCGCCGTGTGGATAAGGCTATAGACTCTCCCCTTGACCACCAGTATTTCTAACCCTCATCACCCCTTTCAGCAGCGATGGCTGATCACAAATCCTACTGGACAAGAAGTTTAATCAATCTTGCATACAGCCCCCTTAGGGACCTGGTGGCCATCTCTCCACCCAGACATTTGTCAGCTGGCTATATGTCTTTCCTATTCAGATATCCCTGAAGAAGAGGATCCCACTAAAATTCCATTAAATCCCTTCCGTATCATATGTAATGGAAACAAACATTATGGATGTAGGGACACGTGAGCCAGATGCAGGTCGGCTAGCCTAGATTACTATGTTTGCCCGGTGAACTATCAAAGCCACAAACAGCCATGGCTGTGTGTGGGAAAAGCCGACTTCTTCTGTAATCAAGGGGATGTGAGCATACAGGGGCTGCACGATGGAACCCAAACTCCTAATCAAATTCAGTACACAGCATTGGCCATATTACCAATAAGATAACCTAAATCGATGGCACCCAGAGGGGTCTCTAGATCCTCAAATTCTGTGGAACCTTTTTAACTTTGGGAAGGGCTCAAAGGCGTGAAAAGAGATTCCCCTATGTGGAGGCCTTTTCCGTCCTTCGCTCACATCCTGAACTATGCTTCTCCAATAGATCCTCACCCTCAGCCTTCTGCTCTAGTCTCTCTGCTGTCACTCCCACCTCAACAACCTGATTTCTCCCATCCCGTTACTAGATCAACAACCCAAACATCCGCCGGTTCTCAGACCATTGCCCCCTTGCTGAGGTAGCAGGTACTTAGTTACCACTCTACCCACTCACTCCTCTCTTCTCCTGTCAGCACCCATACGGGGTTTCACCAGGTCCTTTTACCAGCTAACCTAAAGCTCAAAATAGCTGAGAAGACCCCTATCCAAGATGTAATAAAAATGGTCTTTAAAGTTGCTTTGTCATCACTGAAAACAGGTTACTAAGAATTTAAAGTCCCTCACAGGCTTTTTGGATACACACTCCCATCTTCCCCTCTTTTCTACATGTTCTACTGCTCAAGTTTTTGTTGCTAGAAAATCCCAAACCCCTTTCCCATTATTCTTTTACATCTCTCCGTACTCATTCTCAGATCCTCGGAACTGCTCTAAGTCCCGCCTTCCCTCTCTTTCCCCTCTGTTCCACACCCACAGAAAAGTCTTAACTGATCTTCTCCAGATGTCTTCACCATGGCTGACTTTAGGACGTTCAGCAAAAGAGTCCCTATAAAAGAGTTCAGTGTAGACAAACTTCCTGTTTTCATGTGGCCCTGTTCTACTTGGCCACTGGCTAAAACAATCAGTACTTGTAAGCTAGACACCCCCTTACTAGTTTTTCACAAAATATGTGAACAAGGCCTCTGACTTTGAGCTGGGGCTTCAAAGAGATGGCTACATTTCTATGATAAAGAAGTTACCAACTGGCTCCATGGTAACAGCTGGCAAGCGGAAAAAAGAAAGGGATGAAATATCTCTCCCCCTCCCAGGTGTCCTTGAAAAGTTAATTTGCTCAGAACAGAGGAAAAAAACATAAAAAAACTGCTTTTTGTGAATTTCTGCTGACTGTGAACTTCTGAGCACATTCCCTTACATGTTGGGTACAAAATTCTGAAACTTCCTAAACTTGGGGTTCATGGGATTAATTGATTACAACAGAAGCAATGCCCTCTGAATCCGTTTGCAACCAAATAGGACTGTTTCCCTAGCTTTGGTGCTATCTTAGGTGCCTTGTGTTGACTGTTCCTACAAGAGTATAATTCTATATACTTAAACATTTTTATGTTTTCATTAAATGGTCAACAGTGGTGATTAAATGTGTAATGGAGCAGAGGTTACCCAGAGTGCTCTATCATGATGCAGGTTCATTTGAAGATCAAACAGGGGGGCATACAACCCGGTTCCACAGGGAACATATATCCCTCACTTCAGCCATCCTATTAGGAATACGAGTTGCTGCAGGGGAGGTCACAGGAACCACTGCCTTGGTCCATGGTACACAGCAAAATACCCAATTAGAAGCAGCAATAGACCAAAACTTAAAGATATTAGAAACCTCCATCACAGCTTTGTGGGAATCTTTAACCTCTCTCTCTGATGTTGTTTCATACAACAATCGAGGGTTGGACCTCCTCTTCATGAGAGAATGGTGCCTTTGTGCTGCATTGAGGGAAGAATGTTATTTTTATGGCAACAATACTGGAGTTGTAAAAAATTTATGAGTAAAATAAAAGGATGCCTTGAAGAGTGTCAACGAAAGAGAGAGGCCCAAAAAGGGTGGTTTGAGTCTTGGTTCACACAGTCCCCCTGGTTAACTATACGTTTATCAACCTTGGCCAGTCCAATAATAATACTCACATTCTTGCTAACTATAAAACCCTGTTTGCTCAACCATGTATTTTCATTTCTCCAACCTCAAATTAGACAAGTTAAACTTATGGTAATACCCCACTAGCAGACATAGAATGTGACACCACTCCAATGATCACTTTTATGATTAAAAGTAGCCAGAAGAAGACGTGGGGAATGAAAGGTTAATAAAATGGTACTTGTCACTTCCTCTTTTTCTGTATGCTTAACAAAACACTGTTGAAATCTTGAGAACTGTTTGCTAATCTTGTTCCCAGAATGTGCTGTCTCCAACTTCCAAAATATATAATGTACTCCTTCTCCCGGTTGCATGCAAACTGCCCACTCGCCCTGACCCATCAATAAACTTCCCTCCCTGCCCTCTACAAGGAAAACACATAAGCTCTGCTTAAGATGTCCTCAGGGCTCTCTGCTCGATTCAAGGGAGCTCTGAGCCCCAGCATGCTGGACCCCCAATAAACCCTTTGCTGTTCCATGAGACAGTCTCTTGGTGGTCTCTTCCTCCGACGCTCACCTGAACATTACTTGGATGATTGAATGTAGAAGAGAACATCCAGTCAAAAAGGGATAGTCGGTAGGATTAGGAAGATAGTCGGTATGTTTAGGAAGGAGAGTGAGTATAGGATTTGGAACAAAAGTTTTTTAGCAATAGGGTTTTGGTTAGAGAGTGAATGTAAATGTGAGCACATATGAACCATCACAATGATGAACTGGGGAAAATATGTAGGAAAGAAGATATCAATAGAGACATTACGAAATCAGGCAAAGTATAAAGTGTGTGATAGAATTAGGCATTTTCAACAGGGTTGATTTTGGATATATTATCTTAGGAAGAAACGAATATATTGTCACAAATAGGATTGACTTTTGAGAGCATTAGGCAACCTGGACATGGATGTTTTTAGTAATCCATGTTAACTTTACATTTAGGCTTTGGTAGAAACATAAGTGTGACCTTTTCTTTTTGTGTCCAGAATATTACTGGGTTAAATTGTATATGTAGATCAGGTGACATGAATATTTCTTCCACCATTTCTGGGATCCATAATTTGAATACGTATAAATTAGTATTGAGTTTACAATGAGGTGTACCCTGTGTCTATGAATATAGAGACAATGCATGAATAGACTATACTGTGAATAAATAATATAACTGGTTCCACTTTAAATAATGGATTGATTTGATATCTGAAAATATATAAGAAATCTTATATTGATATACAATCATTCATTCCATCCAGTTATACATCTAATGGTAATATTAGGGTTATGGTTTATCATGAACGGTGTGTGAGTTTTGCTTCAAAAGGGATTATGGAAATCGAAAATAATGGGTTTGGTAAGAAGTCTCATGAAAAGACCAGTCAAGAAACATGGAGGAATACATGTGTTCTGAAACAGAAAATTATTGAAAGTGAAACACATACCCATAATTTTGCTAACTTGTGGATGAAATATATACTCTATTATGTGCATTACCTGAAGAAATAGTAATGTACCAGTGGCGAATAAGAATGAACATGAAAATACACATCATGTCCCATATGAATCTACTTGTATTAATGAGAAACTGGGTCAATTATTGTAGAAATATTAGGATATGTATGCACCATTCACTGAAGTTAGTTTTCATTACTAGGAAGCAAATATGTATTTCAGGTGGATGAATATTTCAGAGAATAACCTTTTGAAATGTTGACTATAAATCCACATACATGAATATGAAAAAATTTAGGGAGTGTATAATAAGGCATATATATTTTATATTTTAAAAAAATCTGGAGTGTGTATATATACACACAGAGAGAGAGAGAGACATTAAAAAGTAGCAATATATATGCCAATCAAAATTCACCGTGATATATATATCTTACACAGACAGAAAAATATTCAATTTACTGAACATGGATTTATGTATAATATTGTTCAACTAGGAGGCTCACACATAGGATGAATTTTCAAATCCCATAGCGTTTAGGTGGAGTGATCACTTCTCATCATTTGTATCTGTCAAGTCAGACACCTCACAAGAACGTATGTGTGATACCAGGGAGTATTCTATATGTGCATATAAAAATAGATGTGCTCAATAGGTTACATAAAATGGGAGAGAGGAATTCACATATTTGTTAAATTTAAAAATACATGGAGAACTATTTCAATTTAAATCGACTAGATTTATAGCACCTACATTTTGTCATGCAAAAGCCATGTCCAACTATACACCATGCCTCCCCTGAACTGCTTGTATTTATATTCTGTTTGGGTTATTTTTCTCCATCTTATTAGGATGAGTAGTCAGAGACAAGTAGGGTATGGGTTAGTGTCACGGATTCAGTATTTCAAATGGAAAATAGGAAAATAAATCCAATGTGTATGCAAATATGTGCCACAAAAAATATTCCCACTCTCATCCAGAAAAATGCCTTGAAATTATCTTCGCCCCAGGTAAAACACAATTAGAAAAGAAGAGTTAGAAAATCTGTGAATACATATGTGGAATGGAAAATGCTCAGGAGTTCACAACCTTGGAGGTGGTAGAGGAGTTTCCAAAAGTAAGGGACAGTGTAAACACTCCACAATCATGGAGCTATGCTGGCCTAAAGACTTCTTGAGAAACTGCCTCTGAGTTTGGGCATTTGAAATATATGTTGTTGTCAGGAGCTTTAGCTTCCTTTGAAGTGAGACCATCAAACCTGGGTCAGTATCTATGTGACCTGGAGGACATGGTTTCTTATTTTCCGATGAACATGAGGCAGCAGTGCTGAAGTCTCTTTGTAGGTAAACTGTGGCCTCTTCGGGCAAAGTGACACCCCGTGTGGACTTTGAAGCCATTTGGTCATCCTCCACTTTTCGTGGTTTTTTTTGCTGCTGCACTGGGAGTTTGGTATTTGATTCATGACATACAAGGAGTTCAACTGGGACACAGTGCATGAGGGAGTCTTGTAACGTGTGGTGGGTCAGGCTCTGCAGGAGAATGCACCAACTGGGCTTCTATTCCACATTGCTTGCCGCCTTGACCATAGCAACCTAATTCTGAACATTGCCCTGAAAACTCTGCATATAACAAGATGCCTTTTCATATAATGGTCTCCTGGCTGCATCAAGTCAGTCACAAGCCATTTGGACGCCAATGGCAGATCCACATGGCCACATCACAGATGTATTATCACACACCTGCCTACCACTGCTCTAGGCCCACTACTCAGCAGGCTCCAACTTACTGGCATCTCTGTTCTACACCATTTTCATGAAACCCAGTCAATCAAGGCACTGTCTGTTACACTCATGATCAGCAACAGGACATCCAATGGTTCTCCAGTGCCATCTGGTCATTG
Organism: Callospermophilus lateralis; assembly: GCF_048772815.1. NCBI lineage: Eukaryota > Metazoa > Chordata > Mammalia > Rodentia > Sciuridae > Callospermophilus > Callospermophilus lateralis. Next base: position 276,295 of record NW_027512743.1, read on the forward strand.
GGAATTTCAAAAATTTCATGGTGTTTTTCTTTCCATTTTTCAGGAATGAAGTTGGAGGCACTTTGGGGTTTCCATTCATCCAGGAACCATTACATGGGGAGGAAGCTCATTTCAATGAAAGCTCTGAGGAACTCTAACAGGCAAGGCTTCCCAAACACTGGCCAAAAGATCACATGAAGCCAGGCCCATTGAGGTCTACAACGTGAGGTCCATGTGTCTTTTGACTCTAACTATGGCTGCCAAGTTTTTCAGAATAAAATCATGTGATATCCTTGCTGAGATTTTCAGCTCTCTGTGGAAAGCCATCCTGGGCCTAGATCTCAGGTTTCAAGGGCAACTCTCATGTGTGGCCTCCTACAATGCCAACACAATTAATGGCAATACTTCTCTGAGGTCAGTTCCAGAACTCAGTCTCCAAGGAGAATCACAGCAGAGTTCAAGCCCATGTGGACCCTGTCATCTCTTCCAAACGCCACACAAATGACCACAATTAAAACCAAAACATTCCCACATGGCCCTCATCTTCATCCATATAGGCACTCATCATAAACTCTGGCTGGAGGTTTCCATGAGGGATGCAGCCCAAGACAGTGTCCAAAATATCCACCATTGCCCCTCATTTGTCTAAATTTAGGGTGGTCTGGAAACCCTTTCTGTGAACCAAGAGTGATCAAATAGGCGTGCCGTTAATACTGCTCTGCTTCTCCAATTTGAGGCCTACTGACTGTCAGGTATAGATTGCTTATGTGATTTGGCATCATGAGAGAAACCAAGCACTTATGCAGGACTTTGAATAACTCATTTGACCTATAGGAATCCTATTCTCACTTGATGGACGTCAGGAACCTAACAGAGAAAGGCAAGAGACTTCATCCACAATGACTGATCTTTTTGCCATTTTGGTTTTGGATGCACACATGGGATCTTCTTTAGATTTATCAGGAGCTGAGAATCTTAGCCACAGCCTCAACCAAGGCCTAGTGTCTGATTAAGACACATCCCTTTCCAAAGAAATTAAGCAATGAGCCACAGGTGATGCCCATTCATTTCCATTTGAAAACTGTTTCTTCAGGCTTCAAAAAGGGATGGCCTGAAACAAAGACCTTCCTGACATTCAAGGCAACAGAACCATAGGTAAGCAAATGGCCCAAAGCAGGGTTTCTCCAATGAGACTTTACTGGTCACACTAATATCTGAGATGTTCCCATTCCCTTCAGCTATCAAGAACATGGCCATGTCACAGAGCATGGAGGTTATACATATCTTGGACAATAAATCATGAGCTCATTCTGGAGAGTGGCGAGAATTCAGGAAGAAAACCGGAACTTAGGAAGTTAGTAGTTGTTTCCTATCCATAAGACAAGCCACAGTCTATTCATCACTTATGAACGATGAATGCTGGGAAGCTTTCTACTAGACAGGACACCTCCATTGATGCATTCTCTTTTCTAATGTCTAAAACCACGGACACAGTGGATACACAGACATAGAAACACTCGCCTTGTCAAAAGAGTTACTATCAACAGTAGACTCCAAAGCAAACGAACCACCTTTATTACCTATTCGCAGAATATGAGACAAAACCACAAACTCACACCCACACACATAAAGTCACCTCATTCCCAAAAGTGGATCTGTGACTATCTGGAGTGTCCTCTGACTGGTGGGCCATACTATGTTCCTCTCGAAATGGCCTTTCCTCTCTCAGATTTTGTCTCCTTGGCCAACTCTGTGATGCTTTGAGGAGCCTGCAGTTAGCCACTACCTGCTATCTCAGGAAAGGCCTCTCTTCAGAGCTCAATTGGCATTTGGCCATCCTCAAATCAGTAGGTACCAAGAAGGTCTGAATCTGTACTTGGTAAATACAAACAAGTGAGCCCACTGGGACTGGGACTGGGACTGGCTCTTGGTGCCTGGCTTCTTGCATCACAATTTCAGAGAGTTCCATCACCAAGGAAGTTAGCTAGGACACTTCCTTCAGGAACTGAATGAGGTCACTGCCTTGGCAACAACTTTGTCCTAACCGTTGCTTCCAAGGGTTCCATGAGATGGAGGCTGCTCCTACTTTGTGTGACAATTTGACTTGTTACAATGGTATATCAAAATAGGCACCTGGGAACAGCTCTCCACGCAGGCCTGCTTAGGTCCATCTTCTCTACATTAAGAAGAGAAAGGCTGATGCATACACATCCCTTCGTCCTGTTCAGGTTGTTTTCCATGAAGATGGATTTTGCTCTCTCAGATCCTTCATAGCTGCCTACATCTTCTCCAGGGATCATTTCTGCATCGAACTTTGAGGTTCTCAGCAGTTGGAAGATACCCTACATTCCTGTATTGTAAGGCGAACTCTGTCCCTGCTCTTTTGTAATTTTAGATTGAAGCAACAGTGTATGGTTAGGGTTAATAACAGGTTCGATTTGGGCAAGGAATCATTATGCGGGATGAATAATGGTATTGGGAACCTGCAATATTTATAGGAATATAGAGATGAAATATAAGTATGAAAACAGAAATCTAGGTAAGATTTGAAGCTCAGAAATGCATTGGGCAACTGATTGCGATACGTAGCTTTGAATTACGTTCTAGATACATGTTTCAGAAAAATCTTTATACAATGGCATAGGATCTTGTACCTTGGATGATTGAATGTAGTAGAGAACATCTACTCAAAAAGGGATAGTCGATAGGATCAGGAACATAGTCAGTATGTTTCGGAAGAAGAGTGAGTATAGGATTTGGACCAAAGTTCATAAGCAATAGGGTTTCGGTTAGAGAGTGAATGTCAATGTCAGCACATGTGAAGGGTCGGTCACAATGTTGAACTGGAGAAAATATGTAGGAAAGTAGATATCAATAGAGACATTAGGAAATCAGGCAAAGTACAAAGTGAGTGAAAAAATTAGACATTTTCAATGGTATTGAGGTTGAATATATAATCTTAGGAAGAAACAAATATGTAGTCACCAACAGGATGATCATTTGAGAGCATTAGGCAACCTGGACATGGATGTTTTTAGTAATCCATGTTCAGTTTCCGTTTAGGCTTTGTTACAGTCATACGTGTGACTTTTGCATTTTGTGTCCAGAATACTACTGTGATAACATGCATATGTAGATCAGGTGACATGAGTATTTCTTCCACCATTTCTGGGAGCAATATTTTGAAGATGTATAAATTAGTATTGGGGGTACAAAGAGGTGTAACCTGTGTCTATGAATATAGAGATTATGCATGAATAGACCATACTGTGAATAGATAATATAACTGGTTCCACTTTACAAAATGTATTGAATTGATATCTGAAAATATATAAGAAATCTTATATTAATATAAAATCATTCATTCCAACCAGTTATACATCTAATAGTCATATTATAGTTATGATTTATCATGCAGTGTGTGTCCGTTTTGCTTCAAAAGTGATAAAGGAATTCGAAAATAATGTGTTTGGAAAGAAATCTCATGAAAAGTTCAGTCAAGAAACATTGAGGAATCCATGTGTTCTAAAGCAGGAAGTGATTGAAAGTGAAACAAATGCCTATAAATTTGCTAACCTGTGGAGGAAATATATATCCTATGATGTGCATAAACTGAAGAAATTGTAATGTCCCATTGTTGAATAAAAATGAACATCGATAAACACATCATGTCCCATAGGCATCTATTTGCATTGATGATAAACTGTGTCAGTTACTATAGAAATATTAGGATTTGTATGCACCATTCACTGAAGTTAGTTTTCAGTACTAGGAAGCAAATATGTATTTCAGGTGGATGAAATTTTTTGAGAATAATCTTGTGAAAAGTTGATTATAAATCCACATTCATGAACATGAATAAAATTAGGGAGTGTATATAAGACACATATATTTCATATTTTGAAAAATAGAAGGAGAGAGTGTATATATATATATATATATATATATATATATATATATATATATATATATATATACACACACACAGACACACACACATACACACCCAGAGACATTAAAAATAGCAATATATGCCAATCAAAATTCACCATGAAATATATATCATCCACAGATCCAAAAATATTCATTGTACTGAACATGGATTTGTGTATAATTTTGTTCAACTAGGAAGCTCACCCATAGGTTGAATTTTCAGTTCCAACGACATTTAGAAGGAGTGATCTTTTCTCTCAATTTGTATCTGCCAAGTTAGCCACCTCACAAGAATGTACGTGTAGTACCAGGTAAGATTCTCTATGTGTATATAAAAATATATTTGCTGAGTAGACTACAGAGAAAGAGAGACAAGAATTCACATATTTGTTATCTTTAAAACCACATGGACAACTATTGCAACAAAAAATTGTCTAGATTTATAACCCCTAACCTTTAAAATGCAAAAGGCAAGTCCAACTATACACCATGCCTCCTCTGAACTGCTTGTATTTCTATTATGTTTGGGTTATTTTTCTGCCTCATATTAGGATTAGTAGTCAGAGACTAGTAGGGTGTGGTTTAGTGTCAGAGATAAAGTATTTGAAATGGAAAATTGGAAAATGAATCCAATATGTATGCAAATATGTCCTACACAAAAGTCTTCCCACTCTCATCCAGATAAATCCTTTGACATTACCTTCACCCCATGTAAGATGCAATTCGAAGAGAAGAGTTAGAAAATCTGTGAATACATATCTGGAATGGAAAATGCACAGGAGTTCACAACCTTGGAGGTGGTAGAGGAGTTTCCAAAAGTAAGTGACTGTGTAAACACTCCACAAACATGGAACTCTGCTGGCCAATAGCCTTCTTGTAAAACTGCCTCTGAGTTTGGACACTTGAAATATATCTTGTTGTCTGGAGCTTTAGCTTCATTTCTGGTGAGACCATCAAACCTGGATCTGCATCTATGTGACCTGGAGGACATCGTTTCTTATTTTCCATTGAACATGTGGTACCAGTGTTGATTTCTCTCTTTGTTGGTAAACTGTGGCCACTGGAAGCTTATTGTCTCCCTGAGTGGACTGTGAAGCCATTTGGTCATCCTGCCCTTTTTGTGGTGTTTCTTTCTTTTTTTTTTAATTTTATTTTTTTATTGGTTGTTCAAAACCCTACAAAGCTCTTGACATATCATATTTCATACATTAGCATACATTAGCTTCAAGTGAGTTATGAACTCCCTTTTTTGCCCCAAGTACAGATTGCAGAATCACATGGGTTACACATCCACATTTTTACATAATACCATAATAGTAAATGTTGTATTCTGCTACCTTTCCTATCCTCTACTATCCCCCCTCCCCTCCCCTCCCATCTTCTCTCTCTACCCCTTCTACTGTAATTCATTTCTCACCTTGTTTATTTTCCCATTCCACTTACAACCTCTTATATGTAATTTAGTATAACAATGAGGGTCTCCCTCCGTTTCCATGCAATTCCCCTTTTCTCTCCCTTTCCCTCCCACCTCATGTCTCTGTTTAATGTTAATCTTGTCTTCCTGCTCTTCCTCCCTGCTTTATTCTTAGTTGCTCTCATTATATCAAAGATGACATTTGGTATTTGTTTTTTAGGGATTGGCTAGCTTCACTAAGCATAATCTGCTCTAGTGCCATCCATTTCCCTGCAAATTCCAAGATTTTGTCATTTTTTAGTGCTGCGTAATACTCCATGGTGTATAGATGCCACATTTTTTTAATCCATTCATCCATTGAAGGGCATCTGGGTTGGTTCCACAATCTAGCTATTGTCAATTGTGCTGCTATGAACATCGATGTGGCAGTATCCCTGTAATACGCTCTTTTAAGGTCTTCAGGGAATAGTCCGAGAAGGGCAATAGCTGGGTCAAATGGTGGTTCCATTCCCAGCTTTCCCAGGAATCTCCATACTGCTTTCCAAATTGGCCGCACCAATTTGCAGCCCCACCAGCAATGTACAAGAGAACCCTTTTCTCACTCCAGTAAGATTGGCAGCCATTATGAAATCAAACAACAACAAGTGCTGGCGAGGTTGTGGTGTTTCTTGATGCTGCAATGGGAGGTTGGTATTTGCTTCATGAAATACAAGGAGTTCAACTAGGATATAGGGCTGGAGGGAGTTGTGTCACGTGTGTTGGGTCAGGGTGTGCAGGAGAATTCACCAACCAGGGTTCTATCCCACATAACTTGCCCCCTTGACCATAGCAACTTGATTGTGAACATTGCCCTGAAACCTCTCCATATAACAAGATGCCTTTTCATATAATGGTCTGCTGGCTGTACCAAGTCAGTCACAAGCTATTTGGAAGCCAATGGCAGATCCACATGGCGACACCACAGTTGTATTATCACACACCTGCCCACCACTGCTCTAGGCCCACTACTCAGCAGGCTCCAACTTACTGGCATCTCTGTTCTGCACCATTTTCATGAAACCCAGTCAATCAAGGCACTGTCTGTAACACAACAATCAAGCCACTGTCTGCAACAGAACATCCAATGGTTCTCCAGTGCCACTTGGTCATTGGGAATTTCAAAAATATCATGGTATTTATCTATCCATTTTTCAAGAATGAAGTTGGAGGCACTTTGGGGTTTCCATTCTTCAAGGAACCATTACATGGGGAGGAAGCTCATTTCAATGAAAGCTCTGAGGAACTCTAACAGGCAAGGCTTCCCAAACACTGGCCAAAAGGTCACATGAAGCAAGGCCTATGGAGGTCTACAACGGGAGGTCCATGTGTCTTTTGACTCTTAACTATGGCTGCCAAGTTTTTCAGAATAAAATTATGCGATATCCTTGCTGAGATTTTCAGTTCTCTGAGGAAAGCCATCCTGGGCCTAGATCTCAGGTTTCAAAGGCAACTCTCATGTGTGGCCTCCTACAATGCCAAAACAATTAATGGCAATACTTCTCTGAGGTCAGTTCCAGAACTCAGTCTCTAAGAGGAATCACACCTGAGTTCAAGATAATGTGGAACCTGTCAACTCTTCCAACCGCCACACAAATGACCACAATTAAAACCAAAACATTCCCACATGGCCCTCATCTTCAGCCGTATAGACACTCATCATAAACTCTAGCTGGAGGTTTCCATGAGGGGCGCTGCCAAAGACAATGTCCAAAATATGCACCCTTGCCCCCCATGTGTCTAAATTCAGTGTGGCCTGGACACCCTTCCTTTGAACCAGGAGTGATCAAATAGGCCTGCTGTTAATGCTGCTCTGCTTCTCCAATTTGAGGCCTACTGACAGTCAGGTATAGATTCATTATGTGATTTGGCATCATGAGAGAACCCAAGTACTTCTGCAGGATTTGAATAACTCATTTGACCCATAGGAATCCTATTCTCACTTGATGGATTTCCGGAACCTATCAGAGGAAGGCAAGAGACTTCATCTACAATGACTGATCTTTTTGCCATTTTGGTTTTGGATGCACACATGGGATCTTCTTTACATCTATCAGGAGCTGAGAATCTTAGCCACAGCCTCAAACAGGGCCTAGTGTCTGATTAAGACACCATCCTTTTCAAAGCAATTAAGCAAAGAGGCACAGGAGATGCCCATTCATTTTCATTTGAAAACTGTTTCTTAAGGCTTCACAAAAGGGTGGCCTGAGGCAAAGACCTTCCTGACATTCAAGGCAATAGAACCATAGTTAAGCAAATGGACCAAAGCAGGGTTTCTCGACTGAGACTTTACTGCTCACACTGATGTCTGAGTTTTCCAAGATGTTCCCATTCCCTTCAGCTATCAAGAACATGGACATGTCACAGAGCTTGGAGGTGGTTCATATCTTGCACAATAAATCATGAGCCTATTCTGGAGAGTGGCCAGAATTCAGGAAGAAAACAGGAACTTAGGATGTTAGTAGGTGTTTAAGATCCATAAGGCAAACCACAGTCCATTCATCAATTGAGCAGGATGAATGCTGGGAAGCTTTCTACTAGACAGGACACCTCCATTGATGCATTCTCTTTTCTAATGTCTAAAACCACGGACACAGTGGATACACAGACATAGAAAGTCGCCTTGTCAAAAGACTTACTAGAAACAGTCGACTCCAAACCAAACCAACCACCTTTCCTACCTATTCTCAGAACATGAGACAAAACCGCAAACTCACACCCACACACAAAGGCACCTCCTTCCCAAAAGTAGGTCTGTAACTATCCGGAATGTCTTCTGACTGGTGGGCCATACTATGTTCCCCACAAAATGGCCTCTCCTCTCTCAGATCTTGTCTCCTTGGCCAACTCTGTGATGCTTTGAGGAGCCAACCGTTAGCCACTACCTGCTATTTCAGGAAAAGCTTCTCTTCAGAGCTCTACTGACATTTGGCCATCCTCACATCAGTAGGTACCAAGAAGGTCTGATCTGTACTTGGTAAATCCAAACAAGTGAGCCCACTGGGACAGGGACTGGGACTGGCTCTCGGTGCCTGGCTTCTTGCATCAAAATTTCCGAATGTTCCATCACCAAGGAAGTTAGGTAGGTCACTTCCTTCAGGAACTGAAAGAGGTCACTGCCTTGGCAACAACTTTGCCCTAACCGTTGCTTCCAAGGGTTCCATTAGATAGAGGCTGCCCCTACTTCCTTTGAAAATTTGACTAGTTTCAATTGTATATCAAAATAGGCACCTGGGAACAGCTCTCCATGCAGGTCTGGTTAGGTCAATCTTCTCTACATTAAAAAGAGAGAGGCTGATGCATACACATCCCTTTTTCCTGTCTAGATTGTTTGCCATTGAAGATGGCTTTTGCTCTCACAGGTCCTTCATAGCTGCTGACATCTTCTCCAGGGATTATTTCTGCATCGAACTTTGAGGTTCTCAGCAGTTGGCAGATACCCTACATTCCTGTATTGTAAGGCGAACTCTGTCCCTGCTCTTTTGTAATTTTAGATTGAAGCAACAGTGTATGGTTAGGGTTAATAACAAGTTCGATTTGGGTAAGGAATCATTATGCGGGATGAATAATGGTATTGGGAACCTGCAATATTTATAGGAATATAGAGATAAAATATAAGTATGAAAACAGAAATCTAGGTAAGATTTGAAGCTCAGAAATGCATTGGGCAACTGATTGTGATACGTAGCTTTGAATTACGTTCTAGATACATGTTTCAGAAAAATCGATATACAATGGCATAGGATCTTGTACCTTGGATGATTGAATGTAGTAGAGAACATCTACTCAAAAAGGGATAGTCGATAGGATCAGAAAGATAGTCAGTATGTTTCGGAAGAAGAGCGAGTATAGGATTTGGACCAAAGATCTTTAGCAATAGTGTTTCCGTTACAGAGTGAATGTCAATGTCAGCACATGTGAAGTGTCAGTCACAATGTTGAACTGCAGAAAATATGTAGGAAAGTAGATATCAATAGAGACATTAGGAAATCAGGCAAAAGTATCAAGTGAGTGAAAAAATTAAACATTTTCAACAGTTTTGAGGTTGAATATATAATCTTAGGAAGAAACAAATATGTAGCCAGCAATAGTATTGACATTTGAGAGCATTAGGCAACCTGGTCAGGGATGTTTTTAGTAATCCATGTTCAGTTTACCTTTAGGCTTTGGTACAATCATACGTGTGGCTTTTGCATTTTGTGTCCAGAATATTACAGTGATAACATGCATATGTAGATCAGGTGACATGAGTATTTCCTCCACCATTTCTGGGAGCAATATTTCAAATATGTATAGATTAGTATTGGGGGTACAACCAGGTGTACCCTGTGTCTATGAATATAGAGATAATGCATGAATAGACCATACTGTGAATAAATAATATAACTTGTTACACTTTAAACAATGTATTGAATTGATATCAGAAAATATATAAAAAATCTTTTATTGATATATAATCATTCATTCCAACCAGTAATACATCTAATGGTGATATTACAGTGATGGTTTATCATGAAGTGTGTGTCCGTTTTGCTTCTAAAGTGATAAAGGAAATCGAAAATAATGTGTTTGGATAGAAGTCTCATGAACAGACCAGTCAAGAAACATGGAGGAATACATGTGTTCTGAAGCAGGAAGTGATTGAAAGTGAAACAAATGCCTATATATTTGCTAACCTGTGGAGGAAATATATATCCTACGATGTGCATAAAATGAAGAAATTTTAATGTCCCATTGTTGAATAAAAATGAACATCAATATACACATCATGTCCTATAGGAATCTACTTGCTTTGATGATAAACTGTGTCAGTTACTGTAAAAATATTAGGGTTTGTAAGCACGATTCACTGAAGTTAGTTCTCAGGACGAGGAAACAAATATGTATTTCAGGTGGTTGAATGTTTCTGAGAATAATCTTATGAAAAGTTGATTTTATATCCACATACATGAATATGAATGAATTTAGATAGTGTTTAATAGACACATGTTTTTCATATTTTGAAAAATCTAGATATATATATATATATATATATATATATATATATATATATATATATATATATAACTCATGGAGAAATATTACAATGAAAATTTGACAAAATTTATAACACATACCCTTGATAAAGCAGAAGGAAATTCCAAGTATATACCATGCCTCCTATTAAAGGCCTGTATTTCTATTCTGTTAGTTTTCTTTTTATCCATCATATTAGCATTAGTAGTCAGAGTCTATTAGGGTATGTGTTAGTGTCGGGGATCAGTATTTCAAATGAAAATAGGAAAATAAATCTAATGTGTATGCAAATATGTGCTACACAAAAATCTTGCCACTCTCATCCAGAACAATTCTTTTACATTAACTTCACTCCAAGTAAGACACAATTAGTGGAGAGGAGTTCGAAAACCTGTGATTACATATGTGGAACTGAAAATGTTCAGGAGTTCACAACATTGGATGTGGTAGAGCAGTTTCCAAAAGTAAGGGAGAGGTTAAACACTCCACAAACTTGGAGCTCTGCTGGCCTTAAGACTTCTTGAGAAAATGCCTCTCAGGTTGGGAACATGAAATATATGAAGTTGTCAGGAGATTTAGCTTCCTCATTGTGACACCATCAAATGTGGGTCTGCATCTATGTGACCTGGAGGAAATGGTTCCTTATTTTCTAATGAACATGAGGCAGCAGTTCTGAATTCTTTCTTGGTAAACTGTGGCCACTGGGAGTTAAGTGTCTCCCCGTGTGGTCTGTGAAGCCATTTGGTCATCCTCCATTTTTGTGGTGTTTCTTACTGCTGCACTGGGAGTTTGGAATTGGCTTAATGAAATACAAGGAGTTCAACTGGGACACAATTCTGGAGGGAGCTCTGACACGTGTGATTGCTCAGGGTCTTCAGGAGAATGTTCGAAACATGGGTCTATCCCACATAGCTTTCCCCTTGACTATAACAACCAGATTCTGAACATTGCCCTGAAACCTCTCAATAAAACAAGATGCCTTTACATATAAGGGTCTGCTGCCTGCACCATATCAGTCACAAGTATTTTGGAAGCCAAAGGGAGATCCACGTGGTCCCATCACAGATATTTATTCACAAATGTATAGTCCACTGCTCTAGCCCCAATACTCAGCAGGCTCCAACTTACTGACATCTCGGTTCTGTACCATTTTCATGACAACCAGTCAATCAAGGAACTGTCTGGTACACACATGATCAGCAACAGGACATCCAAAGTTTCTCCAGTGCCACCTGGTCATGGAAATTTCAAAAATTTCATGGTATTTGTATAGCCATTTTTCAAGGATGATGTTGGAGGCACTGTGGGTTTCAGTTCATTCAGGAACCATTAAATGGTGAGTAAGCTCATTTCAATGAAAGCTCTGAAGAACTCTCATAGGCAAGGCTTCCCAATGAGTGCCCAAAAGTTCACATGAAGCCAGGCTCATTGAGGTCTACAATATGAGGTACATGTGTGTTTTGAGTCTCAACTATGACTTCCAAGTCTTTCAATAAAAAAATCATGTGTTACCCTGGCTGAGATTCCCAGTGCTCGGTGGAAAGCCACCCTGGGCCTAGATCTCAGTTTCCAAGGGCTAATCTCATGTGTGGCCTAATATAATCCCAAAACAATTCATGGCAATACTTCTCTCAAGTCAGTTCCAGAACTCAGTCTCTAAGGAGTATCAGAGCAGAGTTCAAGCCCTGGTGGACCAAGTCATCTCTTCCAACCGCCACACAAATGACCACAATTAAAACCAAAACACTCCTACATGACCCTCATATTCTTCCATAAAGACACTCATCATAACATATGGCTGGAGGTTTCCATGAGGGGCACAGCCCAAGACAGTGTCCAAAATAAGCTCCCTTGCCCCTCATTTGCCTAAAGTCAGGGTGGCTTGGACACCCATCTTGTGAACCAGGAGTGATCTTTAAGGGTAAAAGAAATTGAAATTAAAGTGTAAAAGTTAAAGTGTAAAAGACCGGGTTTGTAAAGTTTCTAAGATTCAAGGCCTGATTTAAAATGTAAAGGACCAGGTATTGTTAAGTTCCTATGCTACATGAAAAATCTGAAATTCCTGTTACTTGTAGGACAATTTCTGGACTGCCCAGTAAATATTCCCCCTGATCGCCTGGTTGTTTAATAACCTAGGACCCTGTGTGGCTTGGCACATATGCATCGCAGGGCCTAATCTAATCAATTTGAATCTGTACCCCGCTGTAGAACTGACCTATCCCTCCTGCCTGACATGTTCCCACCAATGAATGAACTAATCATGTTTAGGATTTGTTGTTTGATTTTCCCGCAGTGTATGATGATTTTTTAAAAGATACTGTGATATATGTAAAGTCTCGCCCTCCCCAAAAAGTGTACTTAAGCACTGCTCAACCTCAGCTCGGAGATCTGGGCTGCTCTCCCTTCTTGAGTGACCACGGAGCCCTAGCATACTGGATTGGATCCTCAATAAATGTCTTTTGCTGTTGCATGAGCCGTGGTCTCATACATGAACATGAATGAATTTAAGGAGTGTATAATAAGACACATATATTTCATATTTTGAATAATCTATAGAGTGCAGATTTTTCACAAAACACATACAGAGATATTAAAAAGTAGCAATATATATGCCAATCAAAATTCATCATGAAATACATATCATACACAGATCCAAAAATATTTATTTTACTTAACATGGATTTATGTGTAATGTTGTTCAACTAGGAAGCTCACGCATAGGTTGAATTTTCAGTTCCTACAGCGTTTAGGAGGAGTGATCTCTTCTCACAATTTGTATCTGCCAAGTAGGCCACCTCACAATAATGTACGTGTGGTACCAGGTAGGATTCTATTTGTGCATATAAAAATACATGTGCTGAATAGGCAACAGAGAAAGGGAGACAGGAATTCACATATTTGATACCTTTCAAAACACATGGAGAACTATATCAATTAAAAATTAACCAGATTTTTAACAACTACCCTTTATCATGCAAAAGGCAAGTCCAACTATACACCATGCCTCTTCTGAACTGCTTGTATTTCTATTCTGTTTGGGTTATTTTTCTCCATCATATTAGCATTAGTAGTCAGAGTCTAGTAGGGTATGCGTTAGTGTCATGGATTCAGTAATTCAAATGGAAATAAAGGAAAATGAATCCATTGTGTATGCAAATATGCGCTACAAAAAAACTTTCCACTCTCATTCAGAGCAATGCCTTGACATTACCTTCACCCAAGTAAGACACAATTAGAGGACAAGAGTTAGAAAATCTGTGAATACATATCTGGAACGGAAAATGCTCAGGAGTTCACAAGCTTGGGCATTTTAGAGGAGTTTTCAAACTTAAGGGACAGGATAAACAGTCCAAATTCATGGAACTCTGCTGGCCTAAAGACTTCTTGAGAAACTGCCTCTGAGGTTGGGCACTTGAAATATATGTTGTTGTCAGGAGCTTTAGCTTCCTTTGTAGTGATACCATCAAAGATGGGTCTTCATTTATCTGACCTGGAGGACATGGTTTCTTATTTTCCAAAAGAACATGAGGCAGCAGTGCTCAATTCTTCCTTTGAAGGTAAACTGTGGCCACGGAGGGGTAAGTGTCTCCCCGTCTTGACTGTGAAGCCAATTGGCCATCCTACAATTTTCGTGGTGTTTCTTGCTGCTGCACTGGGCTTTTGGTTTTTCCTTCATGAAATACAAGGAGTTCAACTGGGACACAGTGCTGGAGCGAGTTCTGTCACGTGTGGAGGGTCAGGGTCTACAGGAGAATTCACCAACCAGACTTCTATCCCACATAACTTGAAACATTATCCATAGCAAACTGATTCTGAACATTGTCCTGAAACCTTTACATATAACAAGATGCCTTTACAGATAAGGGTCGGCTAGCTGTACCATGTAAGCCACAAGCCATTTGGAAGTCAATGGCAGACCCAAATGGCCCCACCACAGATGTTTTATCATACACCTGCACACCACAGCCCTGGGCCCACTTCTCAGCACTCTCCAACTTACTGGCATCTCTGTTCTGCACAATTTTCATGAAATCGAGTCAGTCAAGGCACTGTCTGGTACACTCATGATCAGCAACAAGACATACAAAGGTTCTCCAGTGCCACCTGGTCAGGGGAATTTTATGGTATTTATAGAGCCATTTTTCAAGGATGAAGTTGGAGGCACTGTGGGTTTCAATTCATTCAGGAACCATTAAATGTTGAGGAAAATCATTTCAATGAAAGCTCTCGAGAACTCTCACAGGTAAGGCTTCCCAAAGAGTGGCCAAAATACACATATATTTCATATTTTGAAAAATCTTGAAAGTATATATATATATATATATATATATACAAACACACACAGACATTAAAAACTAGCAATATATATGCCAATCGAAATTCATCATGAAATATATATCATCCACGTATCCAAAAATATTCATTTTACTGAACATGGATTTATGTATAATGTTGTTCAACTAGGAAGCTCACCCATAGGTTGAATTTTCAGTTCCAACAGCGTTTAGGAGGAGTGAACTTTTCTCACAATTTGTATCTGCCAAGTCAGCCACCTCACAAGAATATATGTGTGATACAAGGTACAATTCTATATGTGCATATAAAAATACATGTCCTGAATAGGATACAAAGAAATGGGGGAGACAGGAATTCACATATTTGATAAGTTTAAAAATACATGGACAACTCTTTCAACAAAAAATTGACTAGATTTAAAACTCCTTCCCTATATAATGGAAAAGTTAATTCAATGGTAAACCATGCCTCCTCTGATATGTTTGTATTTCTGTTCTATTTGGGTTATTTTTCTCCATTACGTTAGGATTAGTTGTCAGAGTCTTGTAGGGTATGGGTTAGTTTCAGGGATTCAGTATTTCGAAACGAAAATTGGAAAATGAATCCAATGTGTATGCAAATATGTGCTACACAAAAATCTTCCGACTCTCATCCACAACAATGCCTTGACCTTAACTTCGTCCCAAGTAACACATGTAGAGGAGATGAGTAAGAAAATCTGTGAATACATATCTGGAATTTAATATGCTCAGGAGTTCACAAACTTGCAGGTAGAAGGCGAGATTCCAATAGTAAGGGACAATGTGAACACTCCAAAAACATGGAGCTCTGCTAGCCTAAAGGCTTCTTGAAAAACTGGCTCTGATGTTGGGCTCATGAAATATATGTTGTTGTCAGGAGCTTTAGCTTTTTTTGTAGTGAGACCATAAAAGCTGGGTCTGCATCTATGTGACCTGGAGGAGATGCTTTCTTATTTACCAATGATCATGAGGCAGCATTGCTGAATTCTCTCTTTCGGGGTCAACTGTGGCCACTTGGGGCTAAGTGTCTCCTCATGTGGACTGTGAAGCCATTTGATCATCCTCCAATTTTTGTGATATTTTTTGCTGCTACACTGGGAGTTCAGTATTTCCTTCATGAAATACAAGGATTTCACCTGGGACACAGTGCTGGAGGGAGTTCTGTCACGTGTGGTGGGACAGGGTCTGCAGGAGAATGCACAAACCAGGCTTCTGTCCAACATAGCTTGACCCCTTGACCATAGGAACCTGATTCTGAACATTGCCCTGAAACTTACCCATATAACAAGAATCATTTACATATAAGGGTCTGCTGGCTGCACCATGTCAGTCACAAGCCATTTGGAAGCCATTGGGAAATCCACATGGAAGCACCACAGATGTTTTATCTCACACATGCCCACCTTTGCTCTAGGCCCACTATTCAGCAGGCTCCAACTTACTGGAATCTCTGTTCTACACCATTTTCGTGAAACCCAGCCAATCAAGGCACTGTCTGGTACACTCATGATCACCAACAGGATATCCAATTGTTCTCCAGTGCCTCCTGGATATGGGAATTTCAAAAATTTCATGGTATTTATCGAGCCCATCTTTCAAGGTTGAAGTTGGAGGCACTGAGTGTTTCATTTAATTCGGTAACCATTAAATGGTGAAGAAGCTCATTTCAAAGAAAGATCTGGAGAACTCTCACTGCCAAGATTTCCCAAAGAGTGGCCAAAAGGCCACATGAAGCCAGGCCCATTGAGGTCTACAATGTGAAGTGCATTTGTGTTTTGACTCTCAACTATTGCTGCCAAGTGTTTCAGAATAAAATTATGTGATACCTTGGCTGAGATTCCCAGTGCTCTGTGGAAAGCCACACTGGGAATAGATCTCAGTTTCCAATGATGACTCTCATGTGTGGCCTCCTAATATCCCAACACAATTCATGGCAATACTTCTCTGAGGTCAGTTCCAGGACTCAGTCTCTATAGGGTATCACACCAGAGTTCAAGCCCAGGTGGACCCAGTCATCGCTTCCAACTTCCACACAAATAACCACAATTAAAACCAAAACACTCCCACATGGCCCTCATCTTCTTCCATATAGACACTCCTCATAACCTCTGGCTGGATGTTTCCATGAGGGGCGCAGCCCAACACAGAGTCCAAATAACCTCGCTTGCCCGTCATTTTCCTAAAGGCAGGGTGGCCTGTACACCCTTCCTGTGAACCACAAGGGATCAAAAATGCCTTCCTTTAATACTGCTCTGCTTCTCCAATTTGAGGCCTACTGACTGTCAGGTATAGATTCTTTATGTGATTTGGAGTCATGAGAAAACACAAGCATGTATGGGATAGCCTTTGCAGGGCTTAGAAGAACTCATTTGATTCAAAGGATCTCTATTCTCACTTGATGGTGGTCAGGAACCTAAGAGAGGAAGGCGAGAGACTTCATCAACAATTACTGATCTCTTTCCCATTTTGGTTTTGGATGCACACATGGGATCATTCTTTAGATGCATCAGGTGCTGAGAACCTAAGCCACAGCCTCACACAGGGCCAAGAGACTGATTCCGACACATCCATTTCCAAAGAAATTAACAAAGAGCCACAGGTGATGCCCATTTATTTCCATTTTAAAACTGTTTTCTTCAGGCTTCACAAAGCGGTGTCTTGAGGCCAAGACCTTCCTCACATTCAGGGGAAGAGAAGAATTGGTTAGCAAAAAACCCAAAGCAGAGTTTCTCCACTGAGGCTTTCCTGGTCACACTGATATCTGAGTTTTTTGAGATGCTAGCCATTCCCTTTAGCTATCCATTACATGGCCTTGTCACAGAGCTTGGAGGTGGTACATATCTTGGACACAAAACCATGAGCCTATTCTGGAGACTGGCCAGAATCAGGAAGAAAACAGGAACTTAGGAAATTAGTAGGTGTTGCCCATCCATAAGGGAAGCCACAGTCCATTCATCAATTGGGCAGAATGAATGCTGGGTAGGTTTCTACTAAACAGGACACATCCATTGATGAATTCTCTTTTCAAATGTCTACAACCACAGACACAGTGGGATACACAGACATAGAAACACTCACTTTGTGAAACGACTTACTAGGAACAGTCCACTCCAAACCAAACAAACCGCCTTTTTTACCTATTCTCAGAAAATGAGACAAAACCACAAACTCACACCCACACCCACAAAGGCACCTCCTTCCCCCAAAGAGGTCTGTGACTATCCGGAGTGTCCTCTGACTTGTGAGCCTTATTATGTTCCCTGAAATGTTCTGTCCTGTCTCAGATCTGGTCTTTTTGGCCAAATCTGTGAAGTGGTCAGGAGCCAGCTGTGAGCAACTTCCTGCTTTCTCAGGAAAGGCCCCTCTTCTGAGCTCTCCTGAAATTTGGCCATTCTCACATCAGTATGTACCAAGAAAGACTGACTCTGTTCTTGGTAAATCCAAATAAGTGAGCCCACTGGGAATGGTACTGGGACTGCCTCTGGTAGCCTGGCTTCCTGGATCCCAAGTTCAGAGAGTTCTATCACCAAAGAAGTGAGGAAGGTCACCTCCTTTGTGAACTGAATGAGGTCACTGCTTTTGAAACCACTTTGTCCTAAAATTTGCTTCCAAGGTTCCCATGAGATGGAGGCTGCCCCTATTTCCTGTGATACGTTCACAACTGAGGATTGTATATCAACCATAGGCAGCCAGGAACAGCTGTCTACACTGGACTGGTTTGGTCCATCTTCTCTACATTAAGAAGAGTGAGGCTTATTCTGACACATCCCTTCATCCTGACTGGGTTGTTTGCCATGGAAGATGACTTTTGCTCTCTCAGGTCCTTCATAGCTGCCTACATCTTCTCCAGGGATCATTTCTGCATGAAACTTTGAGGTTCTCAGCAGGTGGAAGATCCCCTACACTCCTGTATTGGAAGACTAATTCTGTCCCTCCTCTTCTGTAAAGTTAGATTGAGGAAACATTGTATGGTTAAGGTTAATAACAGCTTCCATTTGGGTTAGGAATCATTCTCTTGGATGAATAATGGTATTGGAATTTTGCTATATTTTCAAGAATATATAGGTGAAATATAAGTATGAAAAAAGAAATCTAGGTAATTTTTGAAGCACAGAAGGGAATTGGCCCCACTATTGGGATTCTTAGCTTTGAATTATGTTCTGCACAGGTGTCTCAGATTAATTGATATACAATGGCATAGGACCTTGTCTTTTGGATGATTGAATGTCGAAGAGAAAATCCAGTCCAAAAGGGATAGTTGGTGGATTAGGAAGATATTCGGTAGATTTAGAATGAAGAGTGTGTATAGCATTTGGACCAAAAGATCTTTAGCAATAGGGTTTTGGGTAGAGAGTGAAAGTAAATGTCAGCACATGTGAAGAGTCAGTCATAATGATGAAATGGGAAAAAAAAATACAGGAAATCAGATTTCAATAGAGACATTAGGAAATCAGGCAAAGCATAAAGTGAGTGATAGGATTAGACATTTTCAACAGGGTTGAGGTTGAATATGTAATTTCAGGAAGAAACAAATATGTAGTCACCAATAGGATTCACTTTTGAGAGCATTAGGCAACCTGGACATGGATTTTTTTTTAATCCATGCTCACTTTCCATTTAGGATTTGGTACAATCATAAGTGTGACCTTGCTTTTTGTTTCCACAATATTACTGTGATTAATGTATATATAGATCAGGTGACATGAGTATTTCTTCCACCATTTCTGGGAGCAATATTTTGAAGACATATAATTTAGTATTGTGGGTACAAATAGGTATACTCTGTGTTATATGAATATAAAGATAATGCATGAATAGACCATACTGTGAATAAATAATATAACTGGTTCCAAATTTAAATAATGGATTGAATTGATATCTGAATATATATTGGAAATCATATATTGATATTCATACAATCATTCCAGCCAGTTATACATCTAATGGTAGTATCACTGTTATGGTTTATCATGAAGTGTGTGTGAGCTTTGCTTCTAAAATGATTATGGAAATTGAAAATAATGTGCTTGGAAAGAAGTCTCATTAAAAGAGCAGTCAAGAAACCTGGGGGAATACATATGTTCTGAAGCAGGAAGTAATTGAAAGTGAAAAAAATGCCTATAAATTTGTGAATTTGTGAATGAAATATGTATTCTATTATGTGCAAAAACTGAAGAAATATTAATGTACCAGTTTTGAATAAAAATGAACGTCAAAATACATATCATGTCCCATAGGAATCTACTTGCATTGACGTTAAACTGAGTCATTTACTATAGCAATATTAGGATTTGTATGCACCATTCACTGAAGTTAGTTTTCAGTATTAGGAAACAAATATGTATTTCAGGTGGATTAATATTTCTGAGAACATTCTTATGAAAAGTTGAATATAAATCCACATTCATGAACATCAATGAATTTAGGGAGTATATAATAAGACACATACATTTCATATTTTGAAAAATCTGGAGAGTTTATACATATATATATGCACACACACACACACACACACACACACACACACGTATACATTAAAAAGTAGCAATATATATGCCAATCGAAATACATCATGAATTATATATCATCCACAAATCCAAAAATCTTCATTTTTCTGAGCATCGATTTATGTATAATGTTGTTCAACTAGGGAGCTCACCCATAGTTTGAATTGTAAGTTCCAACAGCATTTAGGAGGAGTGATCCCTTCTCACAATTTGTATTTGCAAAGTCAGCAACCTCACAAGTATGTACATGTGATACCAGGTAGGATTCTATATGTGAATATAAAAATGCATGTGCTGAATAGGGTACAGAGAAATGGAGACAGGAATTCTCATATTTGTTAACTTTAGAAACACATGGAGAAGGGAGGGGCAGAGCCGCCAACCGCGCCTGTAAGGTAGGCGGACCTGCGAGCCACCCGTAGAACAGGCCTAGCGGCCCGCCATCGTGAAAGACACATCACCCTGGTTGGGGGTTGGGCAGAGCCACTGCACGCGTGCAAGGAACGCGGACATGCAACCCACAGGCAGAACAGGCCCAGACACCTGCGGAGGGGCAGAGACACCCCTTGTGACTTCAAGATAGGTGAACCTGCGACCCACCAGCTGAAGCGGCCCAGCTGCCTTCAGAGGGGCAGAGCCGGCCCCCGCGCCTGCGAAGTAGGTGGACCTGCGAACACCGACAGACCAGGTGCTAGGCCCCGCCAGGGTGCTAGACACATAACCAGGTTTGGGGAGGGGCCGAGCCGCTGCCCGTGCCTGCAAAGCAGGTAGACCTCTCACCCAGAGGCAGAACAGACCCAGCGACCTACCAGCGTGGTAGACACATCGCCCCGGTTTGGGGGGGGGCAGAGATGCCACTCACGCCTGCAATGTAGACAGCCCTGCAACCCACAGACAGAAGAGGCCCAGCGGAGCGCGGAGGGGCAGAGCCGACGCCTGTGCCTGCAAGGTAGCTGGACCTGTTACCCACTGGCTGAACAGGACCAGCACCCGCAGAGGGGTAGATCAACTGCCCGCTCCTGCAAGGTAGGCGGACCAGCTACCAAGAGGCAGAACAGGCCCAGCGGCGTGCTGGTGTGGTAGGCACATTGCCCCAATTGGAGGAGGGGCAGAGCCGCTGCTTACGCCTGTGAGGGAGACTTTTCAAGAATACAATAGCAATATAAACATTTAGGGGTAAAATTCAATAACACAAAAGTTTCACCAAGCCGAAAAAAACGTGAACAGTAGGGAAAGACAAGGAAAGAAAGGACCACAAGCAACGCAGGTCAACTCAACATTAGAAGAGGTAATATCTGCAGCATATGGAATGTCAGATAAAGAATCAGGATATACTTGCTTCAGATGATCTGAAGTCTCCAGGGAGACATTAGACAGCAAAATCAGACAATGAAAGATCACTTTGACAATGAATTACAAAAACAAATCCAAGAAGCAAAAGATCAACTATACAGGGAGATAGAGGTTATAAAAAACACACAAACAGAAATCATAGAAATGCAGGAAGCAATAAACCAACTTAAAAACTCAATTGAGAATACTACCAGCAGAATAGATCACTTAGAACAATGAAGACAAAGTATTTCAACTTGAAAAGAACATAGAAAGCTCAGCAAGACTGTTAAGAAACCATGAGCAGAACATCCAAGAAATATGGGATAACATGAAGAGACCACACTAAAGAGTAATTGGGATACAGGAAGGTATACAGGTCCAAACCACAGGATTGAGCAATCTATTCAATGAAATAATATGAGAAAACTTTCCAGACATGAAGAATGAGACAGAATCCCAAATCCTAGAAGCCTACAGGACGCCAAATGTGCAAAATCATAAGAGATAAACACCGAGACATATTATAATGAAGATGCCAAACATACAGAATAAAGAGAGAATTTTAAAAGCTACAAGAGAAAGGAAGCAGATTACATTTAGGGGTAAACCAATCAGGATAACAGCTGATCTTTCAACACAGACTCTAAAAGCTAGAAGATCCTGGAATAACATTTTTCAATCACTGAAAGAAATTGGGTTCCAACCAAGAATTGTGTATCCAGCGATTTTAAGCTTCAGGATGGAAGATGAAATTAAAACCTTCCATGATAAACAAAAGTTAAAAGAATTTGCAGCTAGAAAACCATCTCCTCAAAAGATCCTTGGCAAAACATTATAGGAAGACGAAATGGAAAATAACAATAAAAACCAACAGTGGGAGGTAGTACAGTAAAGGGGCGAAAAATAATCAAAGAGAAAAACAAACCATGTTTAGTAACATAAATAAACAAATATGGCTGGAAGAACAACCCATATTTCAAAAATAACCCTAAATGTTAATGCCTTAAACTCACCAATTAAGAGACACAGGCTAGTAGAATGGATCACGAAAGAAGACCCAAAAATTTTCTGCCTACAGGAGACACATTTGATAGAAAAAGACATATATAGACTAAAGGTGAAAGGTTGGGAGAAATCATATCACTCATATTGACTTCGGAAACAAGCAGAAGTGTCCATACTCATATCAAATAAAATAGATTTCAAGACAAAGTTAATCAAAAGGGATAAAGAGGGACACTACATATTGCTCAAGGGAACCATACACCAACAAGACATAACAATCATAAATATATGTGCCCCAAACAATGGTTCAGCTATGTTAATCAAACAAACTCTTCTCAAGTTCAAGAGTCTGGTAGACCACCATACAATAATCATGGGAGATTTCAACACACCTCTCTCATAACTGGACAGATATTCCAAACAAAAGTTGAATTAGGAAACTATAGAACTCAATAACACAAATAATAACCTAGACTTAATTAACATATATAGAATATACCACCCAACATCAAGCAGTTACACTGTTTTCTCAGCAGCACATGGATACCTCTCAAAAATAGATCATATATTATGTCACAGAACAACTCTTAGACAATATAAAGGAGTATAGATAATACCAGGCATCTTATCTGATCGTAATGGAATGAAACTGAAAATCAACAATAAAAGAAGGAAGGAAAATTCATGCATCACTTGGAGAATGAACAATACGTACTGAATGATCAATGGGTTATTGAAGACATCAAGGAGAAAAATAAAAAAAATTCTTAGACATAAATGAAAAAGACAGACAGAACATATCAGAATCTATGGGACACATTGAAAGCAGTTCTAAGTGGAAAATTCATTGCTTGGAGTTCTTTCCTTAAAAAAAGAAAAAAAAAACCAACAACAAATAAATGATCTCATAGTTCATTTCAAAATCCTAGAAAAAGAAGAGCAAAACAACAGAAAAAGAAGTAGAAGGCAAGAAATAATTAAAATCAGAGCTGAAATTAATGAAATCGAAACAAAAGAAACAATTGAAAAAATTGAAAATGCTAAAAGTTGAAAAATTAATAAAATCGACAGACTCTTAGCCATGTTAATGAAGAGAAGAAGAGAGGGAACTCAAATTACTATCATAAGGGATGAAAAAGGCAATATCACAACAGACACTTCTGAAATACAGAAGATAATCAGAAATTATATTAGAAGATAGTGAAGGCATCAATAAATTTCTTAAGTCATATGATCTGCCCAGATTGAGTCAGGAGGATATAGACAACCTAAGCAGACCAATATCAATTGAGAAAATAGAAGAAACCATCCAAAGACTACCAACTAAGAAAAGCCCAGGACCGAATGGGTATACAGCAGAGGAGGCCAATATCACCCTGATTCCTAAACCAGACAAAGACCCTTCAAAGAAACAAATATACAGACCAATCTCTCTAATGAACCTAGATGCAAAAATCCTCAATAAAATTCTGGCGAATCAGATACAAAAACATATTTAAAAAATTGTGCAACATGATCAAGTAGGATTCATTCCTGGGATACAAGGCTGGTTCAATTTACGGAAATCAATAAATGTTATTCACCACATCAATAGACTTAAAAATAAGAACCATATGATCACCCCAATAGATGCAGAAAAAGCATTCAATAAAGTACAGCATCCCTTTATGTTTAAAACTCTAGAAAAACTGGGATAACAGGAACATACCTCAATATTGTAAAAGCAATCTATGCTAAGCCTCAGGCTAGTATCATTCTGAATTGAGAAAAAATTGAAGGCATTCCCTCTAAAATCTGGAACAAGACAGGGATGCCCTCTCTCACGATTTCTGTTCAACATAGTTCTCGAACACTGGCCAGAGCAATTAGACAAATGAAAGAAATTAAAGGCATAAAAATAGGAAAAGAAGAACTTAAATTATCACTATTTGCAGATGACATGATTCTATACCTAGTAGACCCAAAAGGGTCTACAAGAAACTATTAGAGATAATAAATGAATTCAGCAAAGTGGCATGATATAAAATCAACAATCATAAATCAAAAGCATTCCTGAATATCAGCAACAAATCCTCTGAAACGGAAATGAGGACAACCACTCCATTGAGAGTATCCTCAAAAAAAATAAAATAAAATATTTGGTTATCAACGTAACAAAAGATGTGAAAGACTTACACAATGAAAACTACAGAACCCTAAAGAGAGAAATAGAAGAAGATCTTACAAGATGGAAAAATATACCCCGTTCATGGATAGGCAGAATTAACATCATCAAAATGGCGATATTACCAAAAGTTCTCTATAGGTTTAATGCAATGCCAATCAAAATCCCAGCGGCATTTCCTGTAGAAATAGATAAAACAATTATGAAATTTATATGGAATAATACAAGACCCAGTATAGCAAAGACAACTCTAAGCAGGAAGTGTGAATCAGGCGGTATAGCGATACATGTCCTCAAACTATACTACGGAGCAATAGTAACAAAAAGAGCATGGTACTGGTACCAAAACTGGCGGGTGGACCAATGGTACAGAATAGAGGACACAGAAATCAATCCACAAAATTACAGCAATCTTATATTTGATAAAGGAGCTAAAAGCATAAACTGAAGGAAGGATAGCATCTTCAACAAATGGTGCTGGAAAAACTGGAATTACATATGTAAGAAAATGAAACTGAATCCCTTTCTCTCGCCATGCACAAAAGTTAACTCAAAATGGATCAAGGAGCTTGATATCAAATCAGCGACACGGCATCTGAAAGAAGAAAACTTTGGCTATGATCTACATACTGTGGGGTCGGGCTCCAAATTCCTCAATAGGACACCCATAGCATAAGAGTTAATAATTAGAATCTACAAACAGGACTTACTCAAACTAAATAGATTTTTCTCAGAAAAAGAAACAATAAGAGAGGTAAAAAAGGAGCCTACATCCTGGGAACAAATCTTTACTCCTCACACTTCAGATAGAGCCCTAATATCCAGAGTTATACAAAGAACTCAAAAAATTAAACAATAAGCAAATGAATTACCCAATCAACAAATGGGCCAAGGACCTGAACAGACACTTCTCAGAGGAGGACATACAATCAATCAATAAGTACATCAAAAAATTCTCACCATCTCGAGCATTCAGAGAAATGCTAAACTAACCCACCCTAAGATACCATCTCACTGCAGTACGCTTGGCAGCCATTATGAAGTCAAACGACAACAAGTGCTGGCGAGAATGTGGGAAAAAGGGTACACCTGTACATTGCTGGTGGGACTGCAAATTGGTGCAGCAAATTTGGAAAGCAGTATGGAGATTTCTTGGAAACTTGGGAATGGAACCGCCATTTGACCCAGCAATTCCCCTTCTCGGTCTAATCCCTATAGACCCAAAAAGTGCATGCTACAGGGACATTGATAAATCTATGTTCATAGCAGCACAATTCACAATAGGAAGACTGTGGAACCAACCTAGATGCCCTTCAATAGATGAATGGATTAAAAAAAAATGTGGCATTTATACACAATGGAGTATTACTCTGCATTAAAAAATGACAAAATCATACAATTTGCAGAGAAATCGATGGCATTACAACGTATTATGCTACGTGAAGATAGCCAATCACTAAAAAACAAATGCCAAATGTTTTCTTTGATATAAAGAGAGTAACTAAGAACAGAGTTGGGAGGAAGAGCATGAGAAGATGATTAATATTAAACAGGGGTGAGAGGTGGGAGGGAAAAGGAAAGAGAAGGAAAATTACATAGAAATGGAAGGAAACCCTCATGGTTATACAAAATTAAATACAAGATGAAGTGAGGTGAAAGGGGACAAAAACAAGTGGAAGAAATGAATTACAATAGATGGGGTAGAGAGAGAGGATTGGAGGGGAGGGGATGGGAGATAGTAGAGGACAGGAAAGGCAGCAGAATACAACAGACACTAGTATAGCAATATGTAAAATAGTGGATGTGTAACTGATGAGATACTGCAATCTGTATACGAAGAAAAATGGAAGTTCATAACCTACTTGAATCAAAGTGTGAAATATGACATGTCAAGAACTATGTAATGTTTTGTAGAACCAACAATAAATATTAAAGGAAAAAAAAACACATGGAGAACTATTTCAATGAAAAATTGACTAGGTTTATAACACCTACACTTTATCATGCAAAAGGCAAGTCCAACTATACACCATGCCTCTTCAGAAGTGCTTGTATTTCTATTCTGTTTGGGTTATTTTTCTTCATCATATTAGGATTAGTAGTCAGAGTTTGGTAGGGTATGCGTTAGTGTCAGGGATTCAGTCTTTGGAATGGAAAATTGGAAAATGAATCCAATGTGTATGCAAATATGTGCTACACAAAAATCTTCCCACTCTCATCCAGAACAATGCCTTGACGTTACCTTCACGCCAAATAAGAAACAATTAGAGGAGAAGAGTTAGAAAATCTGTAAATACATATCTGGAATGGAAAATATTCAGGAGTTCACAAACTTGGAGGTGGTAGAGGAGTATCCCAAATAAGGGACAGGGTAAACACTCCACAAACATGGAGGTCTGCTGGCCTAAAGACTTCTAGAGAAACTGCCTCTGAGGATGGGCACTTGAAATATATGTTGTCAGTAGCTTTAGCTTCCTTTGTAGTGAGATCATCAAAGCTGGGTCTGCATCTATGTGACCTGGAGGACATTCTTTCTTGCTTTCCAATACACATGAGGCAGCAGTGCTGAATTCTCTCTTCGTATGTAAACTGTGGCCACTGGGGTCTAAGTGTCTCCCTGTGTGGACTGTGAAGCCTTTTGTTCATCCTCCATTTTCGTAGAGTTTCCTGCTGCAGCACTGAGAGTTTGGTATTTGCCTCACAAAATACAAGGAGTTCAACTGGAACACAGTCCTGGAGGGAGTTCTGTCATTTGTGGTTTTTCAGGGTCTACAAGAGAATGCACCAACCAGGCTTCATTCCCACATAACTTGCCCCCTTCTCCATAGCAACCTGATTCTGCACATTGCCCTGAAAACTATCCATTTAACAAGACACCTTTACATATAAGTGTCTGGTCACTGCACCGTGTCAGTGACAAACCATTTGGAATTCAATGGCAAAACCACATGGTGCAACCACAGAAGATTTATCACACACCTGCACACCACAGCTCAGGGCTCACTACTCAGGAGGGTCCAACTTAATGGCATCTCTGTTCTACACCATTTTCATAAATCCCAGTCAATCAAGGCACTGTCTGGTACACTCATGATCAGCAAGAGGTGCTGACAATTTAAGCCACAGCCTCACACAGGGCCCAGAGTCTGATTCAGACATAACCATTTCCAAAACAATTCATCAAAGAGGCACAGGTGATGCCCATTCATTTCCATTTGAAAATTGTTTTCTTCTGGCTTTATAAAGGGGTGGCCTGAGGCAAAGAGGTTCCTGACATTCAGGGCAACAGAACAATAGTTAAGCAAAAGGCCCTAAGCCAGGTTTCACCATAGAGACTTTCCTGGTCACACCAATATCTGAGTTTTCTGGTGTGCTCGCCATTCCTTTCAGCTAACTAGTACATGGCCATGTCACATAGCTTGGAGGTGGTACATATCTTGGACAAAAAACCATGAGCCTTTCTGGAGAGTTGCCAGAATTCAGGAAGAATTCAAGAACTTAGGATGATACTAGGTGTTGCCCATGGATAAGTCAAGCCTCAGTCCATTCATTAATTGGGCAGGATGAATGCTGTGAAGCTTTCTACTAGACAGGACACACCCAGTGAGCCATTTTCTTTTCTAATATCTACAACTAAGGACACAGTGGGATACACAGACATAGAAACAGTCTCCTTGTCAGATGACTTACTAGAAACAGTCCACTCCAAACCAAACAAACCTCCTTTTTTACCTATTCTCAGAATATGAGACAAATCCACAAACTGACATCCACACACACAAAGTCACCTCCTTCCCCAAGTATGTCTGTGACTATCCGGAGTGTCCTCTGACGAGTAGGCCATAGAATGTTCCCCAGAAATGGCCGGTCCTGTCTCAGATCTGGTCTCCTTGGCCAATTCTGTGAAGTTTTCAGGAGGCAGTGGTGAGCCATTTCCTGCCCTCTCAGGAAAGGACCCTCTTCAAAGCTTTCTTGGCATTTGGCCACCCTCACATCAGTAGGTACCAAGAAAGACTGACTCTTTACTTGGTAAATCCAAACAAGTGAGCCCACTTGGACTGGGACTGGTACTGGCTCTTGGTGCCTGGCTTCCTGGATCACAAAATTCAGAGAGTTCCATCATGAAAAAAGTGAGGTGAGGTCACTTTCTTCAGAAAATGAATGAGGCCACTGTCTTGGCCACCACTTTGTCCTAACAGTTGCTTCCTAGTGTCTCAGGAAAAGGAGGCTGCCTCTATTTCCTGTGACACTTTCACAAGTTAGAATGGTATAGAAACATAGGCACCTGGGAACAGCTCTCCACACATGCCTGGTTTCATACATCTTCCCTACATTAAGAAGAGATAGGATGATTCAGACACATCCTTTCATCCTGATCGGGTTGTTTGCAAAGGAAGATGACTTTTGCTGTCTCAGGTCCTTCATAGCTGCCTACGTCTTCTCCAGGGATCATTT
Source organism: Callospermophilus lateralis (assembly GCF_048772815.1). NCBI lineage: Eukaryota > Metazoa > Chordata > Mammalia > Rodentia > Sciuridae > Callospermophilus > Callospermophilus lateralis. Next base: position 305,455 of record NW_027512743.1, read on the forward strand.
CTGCATGGATTTTGAGGTACTCAGCAGGTGGAAGATCTCCTAACTTCCTGTATTGTAATACTAACTTTGTCCCTGCTCTTCTGTAAAGTGAGATTGAGTGAACAATCTCAGTTTACAGAATGGTTAGGGTTAATAGCATGTTCGATATGGGTTATGAATCATTTTGCTGGATGAATAATGATATTGGGAACCTGTGATATTTACAAGAACATGGAGGTGAAATATAAGTATGAAAACAGAAATCTAGGTAATATTTGAAGCCCAGAAGGACTTTGGGCCCTTGATTGGGATACTTAGCTTAAATTATGTTCTGTGTGACCTTTGCATTTTGTGTCCAGAATATTAGTGTGATAATATGTATATGTAGCTAAGGTGACATGAGTATTTCTTTCACCATTTCTGTGAGCAATATTTTGAAAACTTATAAATTAGTACTGGGGATACTATTAGGTTTACCCTGTTTTGATGAATATAGAGATGATGCATTAATAGACCATACTGTGAATAAATTATATAACTGGTTCCATATTTAAATAATGGATTGTATTGATATCCGAAAATATATAGAAAATCTTATATTGATATACATACATTCATTCCAACCAGTTATATATCTAATTGTAATGTTAGGGTTATCATTTATCATGAGTAGTGTGTGAGTTTTGCCTCAAAAATGATTATGGAATCGAAAATAATATGTTTAGAAAGAAGTCTAGTAAAAAGACCAGTCAAGAAACATGGAGGAACATATGTCTTCCGAAGGAGGAAGTGATTGAAAGTGAACCAAATGTTTATAAATTTGTGAACTTGTGAATGAAAGGAAATATCTTATGATGTCCATGAACTGAAGAAATAATAACGTACCAGGTTTGAATAAAAATGAACTTTAACAAACACAATAGAGACATTAGGAATTCTGGCAAAGTATAGTTCGCAGTGAAAGGTTAATAAAATAAGTACTTGTCACTTCCTGTTTTTCTGTATGCTTAACAAAACACTTTTGAAATATTGAGAACTGTTTGCTAAACTTATTCCCAGAATGTGCTGTCCCCAATTGCCAAACTGCAGAATGTACTCCCTCAACCGGTTGCACGCAAACCGCTCACTCGCCCGGACCCATCAATAAACTTACCCCCCTGCCCTGTCCAAGGGAAATATATAAGCTTTGCTTAAGCTGTTCTCTGGGCTCTCTGCTCTATTCAAGTGAGCTCTGAGCCCCAGCATGCTGGACCCCCAATAAACCCTTTGCTTTTGCATGAGACAGTCTCTTGGTGGTCTCTTCCCCCGATTGTCACCGGACCTTTACATATGGAGGTTCCACTGAGATCCGGCAGCGGTGGACAAGAGACCCCAACAAACTCCTCTCAGGGTAAGTAAGGTGCCTCTTTCTGGTCAGGTTTCAGGTCAGGGCTTGGCAAAATGGATGTCAATGAAGAGCGTGAGCTCTCTCCAACGATGGCTGACAGTCATGTCACAGAGCCACAGGCCAAGTCCCTGGGTGACGTCATAGAGGACTCAGAAAATTGAGGAACAATAGTCTCCATGACTCAGTGATATTTTGTTTCAGATTCGTTATTGCCAACCGATCGGGTTCTGCCAACAACTAAGTCCTGGTCTCAGTGTTGGACTTCCATATCCTGTCTTTATTGTCTTGTCTTGTCTTTATTGTCTTGTCTTGTCGGCTGGCCGGTCCAATAATAATCCTCATATTATTGCTAACTATTAAACCCTGCTTGCTCAACCATGTAATTTATTTTCTCCAAGCTCAAATTGGACAAGTTAAACTAATGGTAATACCCCACTAGCAGACATAGAATGTGACACCCCAGAATGATCATTTTTATGATTAAAAGTAGCCAGAAAAAGAAGTGTCGAATGAAAGGTTAATAAAATATGTAGTTGTCACTTCCTGTTTTTCTGTACGCTTAACAAAACACTGTTGAAATCTTGAGAAATGTTTGCCAATCTTGTTCCCAGAATGTGCTGTCCCCAACTGTCAAACTGCAGAATGTACTCCTTCACCAGGTTGCATGCAAATTGACCACTCGCCCTGACACATCAATAAACTTCCCTCCCTGCACTCGCAAGGGAAAGTATTTAACCTCTGCTTAAGCTGTTCTCAGGGCTCTCTACTCTTTTCAAGTGAACTCTGAGCCCCAGCATGCTGGACCCCCAATAAACCCTTTGCTGTTACATGAGATAGATTCTTGGTGGTCTCCTCTTCTGACACTCGACCGACCTTTACTTGGATGATTGAATGTAGAAGAGAACATCCAGTCAAAAAGGGATAGTCAGTAGGATTAGGAATATAGTCCGTAGGTTTAGGAAGAAGAGTGAGTATAGGATTTGGACCAAAAGTTCTTTAGTAATAGGGTTTCGGTTAGAGAATGAATGTAAATGTCAGCACATGTGAAGAATGAGTCACAATGATGAACTGGGAAAAATATGTAGGAAAGCAGATATCAATAGAGACATTAGGAAATCAGGCAAAGTATAAAGTGAGTGATAGGATTAGACATTATCAACAGGGTTGAGTTTCAATATATAATCTTAGGAAGAAACAAATATGTAGTCACCAATAGGATTGACATTTGAGAGTATTAGGCAACCTGGACATGAATGTTTTTAATAATACAGGTTCACTTTCTATTTAGCCTTTGGTACAATCATAAGTGTGACTTTTGCATTTTGTGTTCCGAATATTACTGTGATAAAATGTATATGTAGATCAGGTGACATGAGTATTTCTTCCACAATTTCTGGGAGCAATATTTTGAAGACGTATAAATTGAGCACTCTAGGATATGCCAACAAACAATTCTTACATAAACTTTTACCAATGTGGTTCCAAAGGTAGAGGCGCATACGCAAGGAATGCAAAGTGAACTAATTCTAACCAAAAAAAAAAAAAAGAAAAAAAAATTGATACTTTATCTTCCACTTCTTGTGCCACTCCTGTTTCAAATTACTTAGTCTTGACTGCATGTCTCCTGCAGAAATAATCAAAATCTCTGGAATACGTCTTTTGTTTGTTTTGCTTTTGCGGTGCTGCAGATAGAACCCAGGGCCTCCACATGCTTCGGAAAGCACTTGACTGCTAAACTACATCCATGCTCCCCACCCCCACTACTTTTTTGTTGTTTTGAGAAAGGGTCTTAGTAGCTGGGATTTCAGGCATGCACTATTGCACCAGACTCCTGAATATATCTTGCCACTACATTTAGATGCAGAATTGGCTCAACAATAAGAAATTAAGAGGGTGTGAATAAAATAGTAATAGTGAAGAACCACTAAGAATACAGAGAAAGCACACTAAACAATACCTTTTGTTCAAATGCAATCTCTTTTAAAAGATTTTTTAAATGGATGACAATAAACTTCTGAAAAACAGACACAAATATCTTTCCTATCCTTTGCCTGAATTTCAATACTTTAAATTTTATTTTAATTACAGCTTTACTGAGATACAAATTTATATACCATGCAATCTATTGTATCACATGTGTATCTATTTTATATCCAGTATGGTTATTTCAATAAAATGACACACTAACTTTTCTGAATGAGTAGAATTACTAGTTACTACTAGGGTTCAATTCCTAGCTTTGCAAAAGCAAACAAACAAACAAACAAAGTTGGCTAACGGATCATATATTCTAATATTCCTAGCATTTTTTCAGTACAAAAAACCCACATTATCCCACAAAGGGATATGAAATAGAATTATATTTTTTCATGTGGGTATGCTAAAGACAAGTCTATTTAGAAAATCCTGTTGTTTCAAATGTTGTTGAAAATAATATAAAAATACTTTAAGAAAGAATGCAAAATAAAAAAAAATAAATTAGTATTGGGGGTACAAAGAGGTGTACCCTGTGTCTATGAATATAGAAGTAATTCATGAATTGACAATACTGTGAATAAATAATATAACTGATTCCACTTCAAATAATGGATTGCTAGAATTGATATCTGAAAATATATAAGAAATCTTATATTGATATAGAATCATTCATTCCAATGAGTTATACATCTAATGGTAATATTAGGGTTATATTCTATCATGAAAGGTGTGTGAGATCTGCTTCAAAAGTGAGAATGGAAAAGGAAAATAATGTGTTTGGAAAGAAGTCTCATGAAAAGACCAGTCAAGAAACATAGAGGAATGCATGTGTTCTGAAGTAGAAAGTGATTGAAAGTGACACAAATGCAAATAATTTTGCTAACTTGTGGATGAAATACATATCCTATGATGTGAATAAACTGAAGAAATAGTAAAGTACCAGTGTTGAATAAAAATGAACGTCAAAATGTACATCATGTCCCATAGTAATCTACTTGGATTGATGTTAAACTGGGTCAGTTACTGTAGAAATATTAGGATTTGTATGCACCATTCACTGATGTTACTTGTCAGTACTAGAAAACAAATATGTATTTCAGGTGGATGAATAATTCTGAGAATAATCTTGTGAAAAGTTTATTATAAATCCACATACATGAATATGAATGAATTTAGGGTGTGTAAAAGAAGACAGAAGTATTTCATATTTTTAAAAATTTGGAGAGTATATATATATATATATATATATATATATATATATATATATATATATACACACACACAAACAAACACATATACACACAGAGACATTGAAATGTAGCAATATATATGCCAATTGAAATTGATGTAGAAATACATATCGTCCAAAGATCCAAAAATATTTAATTTACTGAACATGGATTTGTGTATAATGTTGTTCAACTAGGAAGCTCCCCCTTAGGTTAAATTTTCAGTTCCAACAGCGTTTAGGAGGAGTGATCTCTTCTCATAATTTGTATCTGCCAAGTCAGCCACCTCACAAGAATGTACATTTGATACCAGGTAGGATTCTATATGTGCATATAAAAATGCATGTGCTGAATAGGCTACAGACAAACGGAGACAGGAATTCAAATACTTGTTAAATTTAAAAACACATGGACAACTATGTCAACAAAATATTGATTAGATTTATAACTCCTACACTATATAATGCAAAAGGCAAGTTCAACTATACACCATGCCTCCTCTGAACTTCTTGGATTTCTATTCTGTTTGGGTTATTGTTCTCCATCATATTAGGATTAGTAGTCAGATTCTAGTAGGTTATGGGTTAGTGTCAGGAATTCAGTATTTCGAATGGAAAATTGGAAAATGAATCCAATGTGTATGCAAATATGTGCTACAAAAAAATCTTCCAACTCTCATCCACAACAATGCCTTGAAATTACCTTCACCCCAAATAAGACACAATTAGAAGAGAAGAGGTAGAAAATCTGTGAATATATATCTGTAGTGGAATATGCTCAAAAGTTCACAATTTTGGAGGTTGTAGAGCAGTTTCCAAAAGTAAGGGACAGGGTAAACACTCCACAAACATGGAGCTCTGTTGGCCAAAAGATTTCTTGAGAAACTGCCTCTGAGGGTGGGCACTTGAAATATATGTGTTTGTCAGAAGCTTTAGCTTCCTTTCTAGTGAGACCATCAAAGCTGGGTCTGTATCTATGTGACATGAAGATCTTGGTTTCTTATTTTCCAATGATCCTGAGGCAGCAGTGCTGATTTCTCTCTTTGTATGTAAACTGTGGCCACTGGGGGCTAAGTGTCACCCCATGTGGACTCTGAAGCCATTTGTTCATCCTCCAACTTTTGTGGTGTTTCTTGCTGCTGAACTGGGACATTGGTATTTGCTTCACGAAATACAATGAGTTCAACTGGAACACAGTGCTGGAGGAAGTTCTGTCACGTGTTGTGGGTCACGTTCTGCAGGAGAATGTACCAACCAGGCTTCAATACCAGATAGCTTGTCCCCTTAACCTCAGCAACCTGATTCTTAACATTACCCTGAAACCTCTCCATATACAAGATGCCTTTACATAGAAGGGTCTGCTGGCTGCACCATGTCAGTCACAAGCCATTTGGAAGTCAATAGCAGATCCACATGGTCCCACCACAGATATTTTATCACACACTACTGCTCTAGGTCCACTACTCAGCAGGCTCCAACTTATTGGCATTGCTGTTCTAGATAATTTTTATGAAACTCAGTCAATAAAGGCCCTGGCTAGTATACTCATGATCAGCAACAGACCATTTAAGAGTTCTCCAGTGCCACCTGTTAATGGCCTCCACAGGGCTTTGAAGAACTCATTTGACCCAAAGAATGCCTAATCTCACTTGATGGAGGTCAGGAACCTTACAGAGGAAGGCAAGAGACTTCATCCACAATTACTGATCTTTTTGCCATTTTGGTTTTGAATGCACACATGGGATCTTTCTTTAGATCCATCAGGTGCTGAGAATCTAAGCTATAGCCTCACATAGGACCAAGAGGCTGATTCAGACGCATCCCTTTCCAAAGCAATTAAGCACAGAGCCACAGTTGATGTCCATTTATTTCCATTTGAAAGCTGTTTTCTTCAGGATTCACAAAGGGATGGCCTGAGGCAAAGACTTTCCTGACATTCAGGGCAACAGAACAATAGCAAAAGGCCCAAAGCAGGGTTTATCCACTGAGACTTTCCTGGACACACTGATATTAGAGTTTTCTGAGATGCTCGCCATTCCCTTCATCTATCTTGTACATGGCCATGTCACTCAGATTGGAGGTGGTACATATCTTGGACACAAAACAATGAGCCTATTCTTGAGAGTGACCAGAATTGAGGAAGAAATCAGGAACTTAGGAAGATTGCAGGTGTTGCCCATCCATAAGGCAAGGGGCAGTCCACTCCTAAATTGGGCAGGATGAATGCTGGGAAGATTTCTACTAGACAGGACACATTGATGCATTCTTTTTTCTAAGGTCTACAACCACGAACACAGTGGGTTACAAAGACATGCAAAAAATCGCCTTGTCAAACGACTTACTAGAAGCAGTCCACTCCAAACCAAACAAACCGCCTTTCCTACCTATTCTCATAAGAAGAGACTAAACCACAAAATCACACACACACGCGCAAACGCACCTCCTTCATTCAAGTAGGTCTGTGACTATCTGGAGTGTCCTCTGACTGGTGGGCCATACTATGTTCCCCCAAAAGGCCTGTCCTGTCTCAGATCTGGTCGCGGTGAACCACTACCTGCTTTCTCAGGAAAGGCCCCTCTTCAGAGCTCTCCTGGCATTTGAAATCCTCATATCAGTTGGTACCAAGGAATACTTAGTCTATCCTTGGTTTTTCCAAACAATGGAGCCCACTGGCACTGGAACTGTGACAAGGTCTTGGTATTCTCTGTCTTCCTGGAGCCCAAGGTCAGGGAGTTTCTTCACCAAGGAAGTGAGGTAGGTCGCTTCATTCAGGAACTGAGTGACTTTACTGCCTTTGCAACCACTTTGTCCTAACAGGTGATTGCAAGGTTCCCATGAGGTGGAGGCTGCCCCTACTTCCCGAGACAGTTTCAACAGTTAGAATGGTATATCAACCATAGGAATCCGGGAACAGCTCTCCACACAGGCCTGGTTTGGTCCCTCTTCTCTACATTAAGAAAAGAGAGGCTGATTCAGACACAATGCTTCATCCTGAGTGCGTTGTTTGCCATGGAAGATGACTTTTGCTCTCTCAGGTCCTTCATAGCTGCCTATGTCTTCTCCAGGGATCGTTTCTGCTTAAAACTTTGAGGATCTCAGCATCTGGAAGATCCCCTACATTCCTGTATTGTAAGACCAACTCTGTCGCTGCTCTTCTGTAAAGTTAGATTGAGGGAACAGTGTTTGGTTAGGCTTAATAACAGGTTCGATTTGGATTAAGAATCATTCTGAGCGATGAATAATGGTATTGGGAATGTGCGATATTTACAAGAATATTTAGGTGAAATATAAGTATGAAAACAGAAATCTAGGTAAAATTTGAAGCCCAGAAGGGCATTGGGCCTTTAATTGGGATACTTAGCTTTGACTTACGTTCTGCACAGATGTCTTAAATAAATCCATATACAATGTCATAGGACCTTGTACCTTGGATGATTGAATGTCACGAGAATATCCAGTCAAAAAGCTATAGTCGGTAGGATTAGGAAAAGTGTCGGTAGGTTTAGAAAGAATAGTGATTATAGGTTTTGGAGGAAATGTTTTTAGCAATTGGGTTTCGGTTAGAAAGTGAATTTAAATGTCAGCACATGTGAAGAGTCAGTCAAAATGATAAACTGGGAAAATATTTAGGAAAGCAGAAATCAATAGAGACATTAGGATATCAGGCAAAGTATAAAGTGAGTGATAGGATTACACATTTTCAACAGGCTTGAGGTTGAATATATAATCTTAGGAGGAAACAAATATATAGTCACCAATAGGATTGACATTTGAGAGCGGTAGCAACCTGGACAGGAATATTTTTAGTAATCCATGCTCACTTTTCATTTAGGTTTTGGTACAATCATAACTGTGACCTTTGCATTTTGTTTCCAGAATATTACTGTGATAACATGTACATGTAGATCAGGTGACATGAGTATTTCTTCCACCATTTCTGGGAGCAATATTGTGAAGACGTATAAGTTAGTACTGGGGGTACAAATAGGTGTACCCTGTGTCTATGAATATAGAGATAATGCATGAATAGACCATACTGTGAATAAATAGTATTACTGGTTCCAACTTTGAATAATGGATTGAATTGATAAATGAAAACATAGAGGAAATCTTATATTGATATATATACATTCATTAAAACCAAATATACATCTAATGGTAATATCAGGGTTATGGTTCATCATGAAGAGTGTGTGAGTTTTGCTTCAAAAATGATTAAGGAAATCGAAAAAGAAACCTCATGAAAAGATCAGTCAAGAAATATGGAGTTATACATGTGTTCTGAAGCAGGAAGTGATTGAAAATGAAACAAATGCCTATTAATTTTCGAATTTCTAGATGAAATATATATTTTATGATGTGCATAAACGGAAGAAATTGCAATGTACCAGTGTTGAATAAAAATTAATTTCAAAATACACATCATGTCCCATAGAAATCTATTTGCATTGATGTTAAACTGGGTAAGTTACTGCAGAAATACAAGGATTTGTATGCACCATTCACTGAAGATAGTTCTCAGTACGAGGAAACAAATATGCTTTTCAGGTGTGTGAATATTCCTGGGAATAATCTAGTGAAAAGTTGATTAAAAATCCACATACATGAATATGAATTATTTTAGGGAGTGTATAATAAGACACATATTTCATATTTTGAAAAATCTGGAGAGTATGTATACACACACACACACAAACAGACTTTAAAAAGTAGGAATATATATGCCAATTGAAATTCACCATGAAATATATATCATCCACAGATCAGAAATATTTATTTTACTGAACATGGGTTTTTGTGTATAGTTGTTCAACCAGGAAGCTCACCCATTGGTTGAATTTTCAGTTCCAGCATCATTTAGGAAGAGTGAACTATTCTAACAATTTGTATCTGCCAAGTGAGCCATCTCACAAGAATGTACGTGTGATTCCAGGTAGGATTCTATATGTGCATATAAAATTACATGTGCTGAATAGGCTGCAGAGAAAGGGAGTCAGGTATTCACATATTTGTTAACTTTAGAAATACATGGAGAAATATTTCAACAGAAAATTGACTAGATTTATAACTCCTACCCTATATAATGCAAAAGGCAAGTCCCACTATACAACATGCATCCTCTGAACTGCTTATATTTCTATTCTGTTTGGGTTTTTATTCTCCATCATATTAGGATTAGTAGTCAGAGTCTAGTAATGTAGTGGTTAGTGTCATGGATTCAGTATTTCTAATGGAAATTTGGAAAATGAATCCAATGTGTATGTAAATATATGCTACACAAAAATCTTCCCACTCTCATCCAGAAAAATGCCTTGACATTACCTTCGCACCAAGAAAGACACAATTAGAGGAGAAGAATTAGAAAATGTGTGAATACATATATTCAATGAAAAATCCTCAGAAATTCACAACCTTGGAGGTGGTAGAGGAGTTTCCAAAAGTAAGGGACAGGATAAACACTCCACAAACATGGAGCTCTGCTGGCCTAAAGACTTCTTGAGAAATGCCTCTGAGTTTGGGCACTTGAAATATATGTTGTTTTCAGGAGCTTTAGCTTCTTTCTAGTGAGACCATCAAAGCTGGGTCTGCATCTATGTGACCTGGAGGACATGGCATCTTATTTTTCAATGAACATGAGGCAGCAGTGCTGGTTTCTCTCTTTGCAGGTAAACTGTGGCCACTGGGGGCTAAGTGTCTCCCCGTTTGGACTGTGAAGCAATTTGGTCATGATCCACTTTTCGTTGTGTTTCTTGCTGCTGCACTGGGAGTTTGGTGTTTGCTTCATGAAATACAACGAGTTTATCTGGGACACAGTGCTGGAGGGAGTTCTGTCACGTGTGGTGGGTCAGTGTCTGCAGGAGAATGCACCAACCAGGCTTCTATCCAGATAGCTTTCCCCCTTGACCATAGCAACCTGATTCTGAACATTGCCCCGAAACCTCTGCATATAACAAGATGCCTTTACATAGAAGGGTCTGCTGCCTGCACCATGTCAGTCACAAGGCATTTGGAATCCAATGCTAGATCCTCATGGCCGAACCACTGATGTTTTATCACACACCTGCCCACCACTGCTCTAGGTCCACTTCTCAGCAGACTCCAACTTACTGGCATCTGTGTTCTACACCATGTTAAAGAAACCCAGTCAATCTAGGCACTCTCTGGTATACTCATGATCAGCAACAGGACATCCAAAGGTTCTCCAGTGCCACCTGGTCATGGTAATTTTAAAAATTTCATGATATTTATGTAACCATTTTCAAGGATGAAGTTGGAGGCATTGTGGGTTTCAATTATTCAGAAACCATTAAATGGTGAGGAATCTCATTTTAATGAAAGCTCTGGAGAACTCTCACAGGCAAGGCTTCCCAAATAGTGGCCAAAACGTCACTTGAAGCCAGGCCCATTGAGGTCTAAAATGTGAGGTCCATGTGTGTTTTGACTCTCAATTGTGGCTGCCATGTCTTTCAGAATAAAATTATGTGATTCTCTGGCTGAGAGTCCCAGTGAACTGTGGAAAGTCCCCCTGGGACTAGATCACAGCTTCCAATGGCGACTCTCATGCGTTGCCTCCGAAAATCTTAACACAATTCATGGCAATTCTTCTCTGAGGTCAGTTCAAGAACTGAGTCTCTAAGGGGAATCACACCAGAATTCAACCCAGGTTGAACCAGTAATCTCTCACAATTAAAACCTAAACACTCCCACATGACCCTCATCTTCTTCCATATAGACACTCATCATAACCTCTGGCTGGAGGTTTCCATGAGGGCACAGCCCAAGACAGTGTCCAAAATAAGCTTCCTTGTCCCTCATTTGCCTAAAGTCACGTTTGCCTGGACACCCTTCCTATGAACCAGGAGTGATCAAATAGGCCTGACATTTATACTGCTCCACTTCTCCAATTTGAGGCCTACTGACTGAGGGGTTTAAATTCTTTTTGGGAATTTGACGCATGAGAAACCACAAGAACTATGGGCAAGCCACTGCAGAGCTTTGAAGAACCCATTTGACACAAAGGATCCCTATTCTTCCTTGATGGAAGTAAGTGCCCTACCAGAGGAAGGCAAGAGACTTCATCCACAATGACTCTACTTTTAGCCATTTTGGTTTTGGATGCACATATGGAATCTTTCTTTAGATCCATAAGGTGCATAGAATCTAAGCCACAGCCTCACACAGGGCCAAGAGGCTGATTCAGACACATCCCTTTCCAAAGCAATTAAGCAAAGAGCCACAGGAGATGCACATTTATTTCCAATTGAAAAGTCTTTTGTTAAGGCTTCCAAAAGTTTTGGCCTGAGGAAAACACCTTCCTGACATTCAGGGCAACAGAAAAATATGTATGCATAAGGCCCAAAGCAGGGTTTCTCCACTGAGATATTCCTGGTCACACTGCTATCTGAGTTTTCTGAGATGCTCGGCCATTCCATTCAGCTATCCAGTACATGGCCATTTCACAGACCTTGGAGGTGGTACATATCTTGGACACACAACCATGAGTCTATTCTTGAGAGTGACCAGAATTGAGTAAGAAATCAGGAACTTAGGAAGATTGCAGGTGTTGCCCATCCATAAGGCAAGCCGCAGTCCATTCATAAATTGGGCAGGATGAATGCTGGGAAGCTTTCTACTAGACAGGACACATCCATTGATGCATTCTCTTTTCTAATGTCTACAACCACTAACACAGTGGGATACACAGACATAGAAAAACTCGCATTGTCAAAGGACTTAGAAGAATCAGATAATTCCAAACCAAACAAACCTCCTTTCCTACCTATTCTGAGAACATGAGACAAAACCACAAACCCCACCCGAACTCACAAATTCAACTTCTTCCCCCAAGTAGGTCTGTGACTATCCGGAATGTCCTCTGACTTGTGGGCCATACTGTGTTCTCCCGAAATGGCCTGTCCTGCCTCAGATCTGGTCACCTTGGCCAACTCTGTGAAGTTGTCAGGAGCCAGTGTTGAGCCACTACCTGCTTTCTCAGAAAAGGCCCCTCTTCAGAGCACTCCTGGCATTTGGCCATCCTCACATCAGTAGGTACCAAGAATGACTGACGCTGTCCTTGGTAAATCCAACAAGTGAGCCCACTGGAACTGTGACTGGGACTGACTCTGGGTGCCTGGCTACTTGGGTCACAAGTTCAGAGAGTTCCATCACCAAGGAAGTTAGGAAGGTCATTTCTTCGGGAACTGAATGAGGTCACTGCCGTGGCAACCACTTTGTCCTAACACTTGCTTCCAAGGGTCCCATGAGATGGAGGCTGCCCCTAATTCCTGAGACACTTTCAAAAGTTAGAATGGTATACCAACCATAGGTACCCAGGAACAGCTCTCCACACAGGCCCGGTTTGCTCCATCTCCTCTACGTTAAGGATAGAGAGTTGATTCAGACTCAACCCTTCATCCTGACCAGGTTGTTTTCCATGGAAGATTACTTTTGCTCTCTCCGGTCCTTCATAGCTGCCTACATCTTCTCCAGGGATAATTTCTGCATTGACCTTTGAGGTTTTCAGCAGGTTGAAGATCCCCTACATTCCTGTATTGTAAGAACAAATCTGTCCCTGCTCTTCTGAATACTTAAATTGATGGAACAATGTATGGTTAGTGTTATTAACATGTTCAATTAAAACCAAAACACTACCACATGGCCCTTATATTCTTCCATATAGACACTCATCATTACGTCTGGCTGGAGGTTTCCACAAGGGGCGAAGCCCAAGACAGTGTCCAAAATAAGTTCCCTTGCCCCTCATTTGCCTAAAGTCTGGGTTTCCTGGACACCCTTCCTGTGAACCAGGATTGATCAAATAGGCCTGCCATTAATAATGCTCTTTTTCTCCTTTTTGAGGCCTACTGAACGTGAGGTATAGATTCTTTATGTGATTTGGAGTCATGTGAAACCCAAGCACCTTTTCTCGTCTTTGAAGAACTCATTAGACCCAAAGGATCCCTATTCGTACTTGATGGAGGTGAGGAGCCTAACAGAGGAAGCAAGAGACTTCATCCACAATGTCTGATCTTTTTGCCATTTTGGTTTTGGATGCACACATGGGATCTTTCTTTAGATCCATCAGGTGCTGAGATTGTAAGCCACAGCCTCACACAGAGCCGAGAGGATGATTTAGACACATCCTTTTCTAAAGCAATTAATCTAAGAGCCACGGGTGATGCTCATTCATTTCCATTTGAAAGCAGTTTCTTCAGGCTTCACAAACTGGTGGTCTGAGGCAAAGACCTACCTGACATTCAGGTCAACAGAACAGTAGGTAAGCAAAAGGCACAAAGCAGGGTTTCTCTACTGAGACTTTACTGGTCACACTGATATCTGAGTTTTCTGAGATCCTCCCCATTCATTTCAGGTATCCAGTAAATGGCCATGTCACAGAGCTCGGAGGTGGTACATATCTTGGACAAAAAAAAATGAGCCTATTCTGGAGAATGGCCAGAATTCAGGAAGAAAACAGGAACTAAGGAAAATAGTAGGTGTTGCCCATCGATAAGGCAAGCAACAGTCCATTCATAAATTGGGCAGGATGTGTCCTGGAATGCTTTCTACTTGTCAGGACACATGCATTGATGCATTCACTTTTCTCATATCTTCAACCACCGACAAAGTGGGATACACAGACATAGAATCACTCACCATGTCAAATGACTTATTAAAAACAGTCCACTCCAAACCAAACAAACTGCCTTTCCTACCTATTCTCAGAACATGAGACAAAACCATAAACTCACATCTACACCCTCAAAGGCATATCGTTTACCCACATAGGTCTGTGAGTAACCAGAGTGTCCTCAGACTGATAGGCCATACTATGTTCCCCCGAAATGGCCTGTCCTGTCTCAGATCTGGTCTCCTTTACCAACTCTCTAAAGTTTTCAGGAGCCATCGGTGAGTCACTACCTGCTTTCTCAGGAAAGGCCCCTCTTCAGAGCTTTCCTGGCATTTAGTGATCCACAAGAAAGACTGACTCTGTCCTTGGTAAATCCAAACAAGTGAACCCACTGGGAAAGGGACTGGGACTGGCTCTTGGTGCCTGGCTTCCTGGATCCCAAGTTCAGAGGGTTCCATCACCAAGGAAGTGAGGTAGGTCACTTCCTTCAGGAACTGAATGAGGTCACTGCCTTGGCAACCACTTTGTTCTAACATTTGCTTCCAATGGCTCCATGACATGGAGGCTGCCCCTACTTCCTGTGTCACATTCACAAGTTAGAATGGTATACCAACCATAGGCACCCGGGAACAGTCAGAGTCTACTAGGGTATGGCTTACTGTCAGGAATTCAGTATTTCAAATAGAAAATAGGAAAATGAATCTAATGTGTATACAAATATATGCTAGACAAAAATCTTCCCACTGTCCTCCACAACAATGCCTTCATATTTCCTTCACCACAAGTAAGACACAATTAGTGGAGAAGAGTTTGAAAATCTGTGAATATATATCTGGAAAAAAAATGAATGGAGTTCACAACCTTGGAGGTGGTAGAGGAATTTCCAAATGTAAAAGAAAGGATAAACACTCCACAAACATGGAGCTCTGGTGGCCTAATAAATTTTTGAGAAACTGCCTCTGAGTTTGGGCCCTTGAAATATTTGTTGTTGTCAGGAGCTTTAGCTTCCTTTGTAGTGAGACCATCAAATCTGGGTCAGCATCTATGTGACCTGGATGACATGGTTCCTTATTTTCTATTGAACATGAGGCAGCAGTTCTGAATTCTCTCTTTGTAGGTAAACTGAGGCCACTGGGGTCTAAGTGTCTAACCGTGTGGTCTGTGAAGCCATTTGGTCATACTCGAATTTTTGTGGTGTTATTTACTGCAGTACTCTGAGTTTGGTATTGGCTTCATGAAGTACAAGGAGATAAACTGGGACACAGTCCTAGAGGGAGTACTCTCATGTGTGGTGAGGGAGGGTCTGCAGGAGAATGCACCAACCAGGCTTCTATCCCAAAAAGCTTGCACCCATGTCCATAGCAACCTGATTCTGAACATTGCCATGAAACCTCTCCATATAACAAGATCCCTTTATTTGTAAGGGTCTGCTGGCTGCACCATGTCAGTCACAATCCATTTGGAAGCCAAGGGAAGATCCATGTGGCCCCACGACAGATGTTTTATCATACACCTGCCAACCACTGCTCTAGGCCCACTACTCAGCAGGTTCCAACTTTCTGGCATCTCTGTTCTACAACATTTTCATGAAACCCAGTCAATCAGGGCACTGTCTGGTATACTCGTGATCAGCAACAGACATCCAAAGATTTTCTAGTGCCACCTGTTCATAGGAATATCAAAAATTTTATGGTGTTTATCTAGCCAATTTTCAAGGATGAAGTTGGAGGCACTGTGGGTTTCAATTCATTCAGGAACCATGAAATAGTGAGGAAGCTCATTTCAATGAAAGCTCGGGACAACTCTCACAGGCAAGGCTTCCCAAGGAGTGGCCAAAAGGTCACATGAAGCCAGGCCCATTGAGGTTTACAATTGAGGTCCATGTGTGTTTTGACTCTCAACTATGACTGCTAAGTCTTTCTGAATAAAGTCATGTGATATCCTGGCTGAGAATCCCAGTGCTCTTTGGAAAGCCAACCTGGGCCTAGATCTCAGTCTCCAAGGGCAACTCTCATGTGTGGCCTCCTAAATTCCAAAGACAATTCATGCCAATACATCGCTGAGATCTGTTCCAGAACTCAGTCTCTAAAGGGAATCACACAAGAGTTAAAGCCCAGGTTGACCCTGGAATCTTTTCCAACCGTAACACAAATGACCACAATTAAACCAAAACACTCCAACATGGCCCTCATCTTCTTCCATATAGACAGTCATAATAAACTCTGGTTGGAGGTTTCCATGAGGGGCGCAGCCCAAGACAGTGTTCAAAATAAGCTCACTTGCCACTCATTTGCCTAAAGTCAGGGTGACATGGAAACCCTTCCTGTGAACGAGGGGTGATCAAATAGGCCTGCCATTAATAGTGCTCTACTTCTCCAATTTGAGGCCTACTCTCTGTGGGGTATAGATTCTTTATGAGAATTGGGGTCATGAGAAAACCCAAGCACCTATGGGCTACCCTCTGAAGGGATTTGAAGAACCCATTTGAGTGAACCAAGGAGTTGGATCAAAAGACTTTAGATATAGGGTTTTGGTTAGAGAGTGAATGTAAATTTCAGCATATGTGAAGAGTCAGCCACAGTGATGAACTGGGGAAAATGTGTAGGAAAGCAGATATCAATAGAGATATTAGGAAATCAGGCAAAGTACAAAGAGAGTGATAGGATAAGACATTTTTAACAGGGTTGAGTTTGAATATACAATCTTAGGAAGAAACAAATATGTAGTCACCAATAGGAATGATATTCGAGATCATTAGTGAATCAGGACATGGATGTTGTTAGTAATACATGCTCACTTTCAATATAGGCTTTGGTACAATCATAAGTGTGACACTTGCATTTTTTGTCAGGAATATTACTGTGATGAAATGCATATGTATATCAGGTGACTAGAATATTGCTTCCACCATTTTTGAAAGCAATATTTTAAAGGCTTATAAATTAGTATTGGGGATACAAATAGGTATACCCTGGGTCTATGAATATAGAGATGATTCTTTAATAGACCATACTGTGAATAAATAATATAACTGGTTCAAAATTTAAATAATGGATTGAATTGATATCTGAAAATATACAAGAAATCTTACATTGATATACATACATTCATTCCGAACAGTTATACATCTAATGATAATATTAGTGTTACGGTTTATTATGAAGAGTGTGTGAGTTTTGTTTCAAAAGTGATTATGGAAATCGACAATAATGTGTTTCGAAAGAATCTCATGAAAAGAACAGTCAAGAAACATGGAGGAATACATGTCTTCTCAAGTAGGAAGTGATTGAAATTGAACCAAATGCCTATAAATTTGTAAAATTGTGGATGAAATGATATATCCTATATTGCCCATAAACTGCAGAAATAGTAATGTACCAGTGTTGAATAAAAATGAACTTCAAAATACACATCATGTCCCATAGGTGTCTACTTGCATTGATGTTAAACTGGGTGAGTCACTGTAGAAATATTAGGATTTCTTAGCACCATTCCCTGAAGTTAGTTTTCAGTACTAGGAAACAAATATGTATTTCAGTGGATGTATATTTCTAAGAATAATCTTGTGAAAAATTGATTATATATCCCCATACAGGAACATGAATGAATTTAGGCAGTGTATAGTAAGACACTTATATTTCATATTTTGAAAATCTGGAGACTATATATATATATAGACACAAACACACACACATTATAATGTAGCAATATATATGCCAATTGAAATTCATCATGAAAAATAACTCATCTGCATATCAAACAATATTCATTATACTGAACATGGATTATGTATAATGTTGTTCATCTAGGAAGGTCACCCATGGGTTGAATTTTAGTTCCAACAGCCTTTAGGAGAAGTGATCTCTTCTCACAATTTGTATCTGCCAAGTCAGCCACCTCACAAGAATGTACGTGTGAAACCAGGTAGGATTCTATTTTTGCATATAAAAATACATGTGCTTAATAGGCTAAAGAGAAAGAGAGACAGAAATTCACATATTTCTTAACTTTAAAAACACATGGAGAATTATTTCAACAAATAATTGACTAGATTTATAACTCCTACCTTATATCATGCAAAAGGCAAGTACAACTACACACCATGCCTCTTCTGAACTGCTTGTATTTCTATTCTGTTTTGGTTATTTTTCTCATCATATTAGTATTAGTAGTCAGAGTCTATAAGGGTATGGGCTAGTGTCAAGGATTCAGTATTTCGAATGAAAAATTGAAAAATGAATCCAATGTGTATGCAAATATGTGCTACAAAAAAATCTTCCTTCTCTCATATAGAAGAATGACTTGACATTACCATTGCCCCAAGTAAGTCACAATTAGAGGAGAAGAGTTAGAAAATCTGTAAATATATATCTGCAACGAAAATGCTCAGGAGTGCACAACCTTGGAGGTGGTAGAGGAGTTTCCAAAAGTAAGTGACATGGGAAATACTCCACAGACATGAAGATCTGCTGGCCTAAACACTTCTTGAGAAACTGCCTTTGAGGTTGGGCACTTGAAATATATGTTGTTTTCAGGAGCTTTCGCTTCCTTTATAGTGAGACCATCTAATCTGGGTCTGCATCTATGTGACCTGGAGGACATGGCATCTTATTTTCCAATGAACATGAGGCAGCAATGCTGAATTCTCTCGTTGTAGGTAAACTATTGCCACTGGGGGCTAAGTGTCTCCCCGTGTGGACTGTGAAACCATTTGGTCATCTTCCACTTTTCGTGGTGTTTCTTGCTGCTGCACTGGTAGTTTGGTATTGGCATCACGAAATACAAGGAGTTCAACTGGGACACAGTGCTGGAGGGAGTTCTGTCACGTGTGGTACGTGTACCCTGGTCTACAGTAGAATGCACCAACCAGGCTTCTATCCCACATAGCTTGCCCCCTTGATCATAGCAACCTGATTCTAAACATTACTCTGAAACTTCTCCATATAACAAGATGCCTTTATATACAATGGTCTGATGGCTGCACCATGTCTGTCTCAAGACAATTGAAAGTCAATGGCAGATCCACATGGCCCCACCACAGATGTTTTATCACACACCTTCCCACCACTGCTCTAGGCCCACTACTCTGCAGTCTCCAACTTTCTGGCATCTCTGTTCTAAACATTTTCATGAAGCCCAGTCAATCAAGGCACTGTCTGGTATACTCATGATCAGCAAAATTACATCAAAAGGTTCTCCAGTGCCATCTGGTCATGAAAATTTCTAAACATTCATGGTATTGATCTAGACAAATTTCAAGGATGAAGGTGGAGGCACTGTGGGTTTCAATTCATTCAGGGACCATTAAATGTTGAGGAAGCTCATTTCAATGAAAGATCTGGAGAACACTCACAGGCAAGGCTTCCCAAAGAGTGGCCAAAAGGTCACATGAAGCCAGGCCCATTGAGGTCTACAATGTGAGGTCCATGTGTGTTTTGACTCTCAACTATGGGTGCCAAGTCTTTCAGAATAAAATCATGTGATATCATAGCTGAGATTCTCAGTACTCTTGGGAAAGCCACCCTGGGCCTAGATCTCAGTTTCAAAGGGCGACTCTCATGTGTGGCCTCCTGAAATCGCAACACAATTCATGGCAATACTTATCTGAGGTCAGTTCCAGAACTCATTCTCTAAGGGGAATCACACCAGTGTTCAAGCCCAGTTGGACCCAGTCATCTCTTCCATCTGCCACACAAATGACCACAATTAAAACCAAAACACTCCCACATTGTCCTCATCTTCTTCCACATAGACACTCCTCATAACCTCTGGCTGGAGTTTTTCATGAGGGGCACAGCCCAAGACAGTGGCCCAAATAAGCTTTCTTGCCCCTCATTTGCCTAAAGTCAGGGTGGCCTGGACACCCTTCCTGTGAACCAGGAGTGATAAAATAGGCCTGCCATTAATACTGCTCCACTTCTCCACTTTGAGGCCTTCTTACTGTGGGGTTTAGTTTCTTCTTTTTTTAAAAAAAAATTGAAATTTAATTGGAAAGTTAAAAAAATTGTATTGCAGAATATTAAATTTCTTATGCAAAAGCCTTTATCTTGTTTGTGAGGGAAACCTTGATGCCTTGCCAATCTGGTTATATGGAGACACTGAAAATTTTCTGTTACATACTACATGGATGAATGGCTACAGCACATCGTTTTTTCAAACTGAAAGGCAGATAACAGCAAGTAAGATAACAAATAAAAGCCAATTTTATTAAAAAATAAAGTTGTAAAATGTCTCAAATATTGGATATTAAATTCCTTTTTTTTTTCTTTTTTTTGGTTGTTCAAAAGCTCATGCTATATCATCTTTCATACATTTGACTCATTTGGGTTATGAACTCCCATTTTTACCCCAATACAAATCGTAGAATCACATCAGTTACACACTCACGTTTTTACATAATGGCATATTAGTGATTGTTGTATTCTTCTACCTTTCCTATCCCCTACTATCCCCCTCCCCTCCCCAACCATCTACCCTCTATACCTCATCTGCTATTGTTCAATTCTCTCCCTTGTTTCCCCCCCTTTCCCCTCACAACCTCTTATATGGAATTTTGTGTAACATTAAGTGTCTCCTACCATTTCCATATGCTTTCCATTCTCTCTCCCTTTCTCTCCCCCCACTCATCTCCATTTAGTGTTAATATTTTCCTCATGCTCTTCTTCCCTGTTCTGTTCTTATTTGCTCTCTTTATATCAAAGAAAACATTTGGCATTTGTTTTTTAAGGATTGGCTAGCTTTGCTTAGCATTATATGTTCTAATGCCATCCATTTCCCTTCAAATTCAATGATTTTTGTCATTTTTTAATGCTGCATAATACTCCATTGTGTATAGATGCCCCTTTTTTATCCATTCGCCTATGGAAGGTCATCTAGTTTGGTTCCACAGTTTAGCTATTATGAATTGTGCCGCTATGATCAGTGATATGGCAGTATCCCTATAGTGCGCTCTTTTAAGATCCTCAGGGAATAGTCCGAGAAGTGAGATAGCTGGGTCAAATGGTGGATCCTTTCCCTGCTTTCCCAGGTATCTCCATACTGCTTTCCAAATTGGCCTCAACATTTTCCAGTCCCACCAGCAGTGTACAAGTGTACCCTTTTCCCCACATCCTCGCCAACACTTATTGTTGTTTGATTTCATAATGGCTGCCAATCTTACTGGAGTGAGATGGTATCTTAGGGTGGTTTTGACTTGAATTTCCCTAACTGCTAGAGATGGTGGGCATTTTTTCATGTTCTTGTTGATGGATTGTATGTCCTCCTCTGTGAAGTTTCTGTTCAGGTCCTTGGCCCATTTGTGGATTGGTTTATTTGTTATCTTATTGTTTAATTTTTGAGTTCTTTGTATATTCTAGATATTAGGGCTCTATCTGAAGTGTGAGGGGTAAAAATTTGTTCCCAAGATGTAGGCTCTCTATTTACCTCTCTTATTGTTTCTCTTGTTTCGAAAAAAACTTTTTAGTTTAAATAAGTCCCATTTGTTGATTCTTGTTATTAACTCTTGTGCTATGGCTGTCCTATTAAGGAATTTGGTGCCCAACCCCACAGTATGTACATCGTAGCCAAATTTTTCTTCTATTAGATGCATTGTCTCTGATTTTATATCTTGCTCCTTGATCCATTTAGAGTTAACTTTTGTGCATGGCGAGAGAAAGGGATTCATTTTCATTTTGTTGCATATGGATTTCCAATTTTCCCTGGACCACTTGTTGAAGATGCTATCCTTCCTCCATTGCATGCTTTTAGGCCCTTTTTCAAATATAAGAAAGTTGTACTTTTGTGGATTGGTTTCTGTGTCCTCTATTCTGTACCATTGGTCCAGCTGACTTTTGTGATACCAGTACCACGCTGTTTTTGTTACTATTGCTTTGTAGTACAGTTTGAACTCTGTTATCGCTATACATCCTGATTCAGACTTCCTGCTTAGAATTGCTATTGCTATTCTGTGTCTATTGTTTTTCCATATGAAATTCATGATTGCTTTATATATTTCTACAAGAAATGCCATTGGGATTTTGATTGGCATTGCATTAAACCTGTAGAGAACTTTGGGTAATATCGCAATTTTGATGATGTTAGTTCTGCCTATACATGAACAGGGTACATTTTTCCATCTTCTAACATCTTCTTCTATCTCTTTCTTTAGAGTTATGTAACTTTCATTGTATAAATCTTTCACCTCTTTTTTTAGGTTGATTCCCAAGTATCTTATTTTCTATGAGGATATTGTGAATGGACTGGTTTTCCTCATTTCAATTTCAGAAGTTTTGTTGCTGATATACAGGAATGCCTTTGATTTTTTCTTGTTGATTTTATATACTGGCACTTTGCTGAATTCATTTATTAACTCTAGCAGTTTCTTTGCATACCCTTTAGGGTTTGTTAAATATGTTATCATGTCATCCTCAAATAGCGAATATTTAAGTTCTTCTTTTTCTATTTTTATGCCTTTAATTTCTTTTGTCTGTCTAATTGCTCTGGCTAGTATTTCAAGAACTAAACTGAATAGAAGTGGTGATAGAGGGCATCTCTGTCTTGTTCCAGATTTTAGAGGGAATGCCTTCAGTTTTTCTCCATTTAGGATGATGCTAGCATGAGGTTTAGCATATATAGCTTTTACCATGTTGAGGTAAGTTCTTGTTATCCCTAATTTTTATAGTGTTTTGAACATAAAGGAATGCTGTACTTTGTCAAACGCTTTATCTACATCTATCGAGATGATCATATGGTTTTTGTCTTTAAGTCTATTGATGTGGTGGATTACATTTATTGATTTCCATAAATTGATCCAGGCTTGCATCCCAGGGATGAATCCTACTTGATCATGAAGCACAATTATTTTGATATGCTTTTGTATTCAATTCACCATGATTTTATTGAGAATTTTTGCATCCAAGTTTATTAGAGGTATTGGTCTGTAGTTTTCTTTCTTTGAAGTGTCTTTGTCTGGTTTTGGAATCAGGGTGATGTTGGCCTCATAGAATGAATTTGGAGGAACTCCTTCTTTTTCTATTTTTTGAAATTGCTTGAAAAGTATTGGTATTAATTCTTCTTTGAGGGTTTTGTAGAACTCCACTGTATACCTATCCGGTCCAGGGCTCTTTTTGGTTGGTTGTCTTTTGATGGTTTCTTATTTTTCTTCCTTTGTTATTGGTCTATTTAAATTGTGGGTGTCTTCCTGACTCAATCTGGGCAGATCATATGACTTAAGAAATTTATCGATATCTTCTTTATCTTCTATTTTATTGGAATATAGGGTTTCAAAATACTTTCTAATTATCTTCTGTGTTTCTGTAGTGTGTGTTGTGATATTTCCATCTTTATTCCATATGTTAGTAATTTGAGTTCTCTCTCTTCTTCTCTTCGTTAGCATGGCTAAGGGCCTGTCGAACATATTTATTTTTTCAAAGAACCAACTCTTATTTATTTCAATTTTTACAATGTAGATTTTTTGTTTCAATTTCATTGATTTCTCCTCTAATTTCAATTATTTCTTGTCTTCTACTACATTTGATGTTCTTTTGCTCTTCCTTTTCTAGGTTTTTGAGGTGTAGTGTGAGTTCATTTATTTGTTGTTGTTTTTTTCTTTTTTTGAGGAAAGAATTACAAGAAATGAATTTCCCTCTTAAAACGGCTTTCATTGTGTCCCATACAAACCGGTATGTTGTGTCTCTATTGTCATTTGTCTCTAAGAATTTTTTTATCTCCTCCTTTATGTCTTCTGTAACCCACTGATCATTCAGTAACATATTGTGCATTTTCCATGTGATGTAGAATTTTTCCTTCCTTTTTTTTTTCATTGATTTAAAGTTTCAATCCATTATGATCAGATATGGTGCATGGTATTATCTCCATACCTTTATATTTACTAAGAGTTTCCCTATTGCATAATATATGGTCTATATTGGAGTAGGATCAATGTGCTGCTGAGAAGAACGTGTATCCACTTGATGATGGTTGATATATTTTATATATGTTGGTTACGTCTAGGTTATTGATTGTGCTATTGAGTTCTATAGTATCTTTATTCAGCTTTTGTCTGGAGGAAGGCAAGAGACTTCATCCACTATGACTGCCCTTTTTGCCATTTTAGTTTTGGATGCACACATGGGATCTTTCTTTAGATCCATCAGGTGCTGAGAATCTAAGCCACAGGCTCACACAGGGCCAAGATGCAGATTCAGAAACATCCCTTTCCAAAGCAATTAAGCAAAGAGCCACAGGTGATGCACATTTATTTCCATTTGAAAACTGTTTTCTTCAGTCTTCACAAAGGGGTTGCCGGAGGCAAAGACCTTCCTGACATTCAGGGCAACAGACAGGGAAGCAAAAGGCCCAAAGCAGGGTTTCTCCACTGAGACTTTCTTGGTCACACTGATATCTGAGTTTTCTGAGATACTCGCCATTCCCTTCAGCTATCCAGTACATTGCCATGTCACAGTGCTTGGGGTGGTACATATCTTGGACACAAAACCATGAGCGTATTCTAGAGAGTGGCCAGAATTCAGGAAGAAAACAGGAACTTAGGAAGATGGCGAGTGTTGCCCATTTATAAGGCAAGCTGCAGTTCATTCATAAATTGCACAGGATGAATGCTGGGAAGCTTTCTAGTAGACTGGACAAATCCCTTGATGCATTTTCTTTTCTAATGTCTACAACCACGGACACAATGGGATATATAGACACAGAAACACTCGCCTTGTCAAATGACTTACTAGAAACAGTCCACTCCAAAACTAACAAACCACCTTTCCTACCTATTCTGAGAACAGGAGACAAAACAACAAACCCACAACCACACCCACAAAGACACCTCCTTCCCCCAGTAGGTCTCTGACTATCCAGAGTGTCCTCTGACTGGTGGGCCATGATATATTCCCCCATATTGGGGTGTCCTGTCTCTGATATGGTCTCCGTGGCCAACTCTGTGATGCTGTCAGAAGCCAGCGATGAGCCACTACCTGCTTTCTCAGGAAAGGCCCCTCTTCAGATCTTCCTGGCATTTGGCCAACCTCACATCAGTATGTACCAAGAAAGACTGACTCTGTCCTTGGTAAATCCAAACAAGTTTGACCACTGGGACTTGCACTGGTACTGGCTTTGGGTGCCTGGCTTCCTGGATCCCATGTTCAGAGAGTTTCATCACCAAGGAAGTAAGTTGAGTTCATTTCCTTCAGGAACTGAATGAGGTCACTACCCTGGCAACCACATTTTCCTAACAGTTCCTTCCGAGGGTCCCATCAGATGGAGGCTGCACCTACTTGCTCTGACATTTTCACAAGTTAGAATGGTATATCAACCGTAGGCACCCGGGATCAACTCTCCACACAGGCCTGGTTTGGTCCATCTTCACTACATTAAGAAAAGAGAGGCTGATTCAGACACATCCTTTCATCATGACCAGGATGTTTTCCATGTAAGATGACTTTTGCTCTCTCAGGTCCCTCATAGCTGCCTACATCTTCTCCAGGGATTATTTCTGCATGGACTTTTGATGTTGTCAGCTGGTGGAAGATCCCCTACCTTCCTGTATTGTAAGACCAACTCTGTTCCTGCTCTTCTGTAAATGAGATTGAGGGAACAGTGTATGGTTAGGGTTAATAGCATGTTCGATTTGGGTTAGGAATAATTATGCTGGATGAATAATGGTATTGGGAACCTGTGATATTTATAAGAATATAGACGTGAAATATATGTATGAGAACAGAGATCTAGGAAAGATTTGAAGCCCAGATAGGAATTGAAACCACGATTGGTATACTTAGCTTGAATTATGTTCTGCACCGAGGTCTCAGATAAATTGATATACAATGGCATAGGACCGTGTACCTCGGATGTTTGAATGTAGAAGAGAACATGCAGTCAAAAAGAGATAGTCTGTAGGATTAGGAAGATAGTCAGTAGGTTTAGGAAGAATAGTGAGTATAGGAGTTGGACCAAAAGTTCTTTAGCAATAGGGTTTCAGATAGAGAGTGAATGTAAATGTCAGCACATTTGAAGTTACAGTCACAATGATGAACTGGGGACAATATGTAGAAAAGCAGATATCAATAGGGACATTAAGAAATCAGGCATAGTATAAAGTGAGTGATAGGATTAGATATTTTCAAAAGGCTTGAGGTTGAATATATAATCTTAGGAAAAAAACAAATATGTAGTAACAAAGAGGATTGACATTTGAGAGCATTACTCAACCTGGACAGATGTTTTTAATAATCCATGCTCACTTTCCATTTAGGCTTTGGTACAATCATAAGTGTGACCTTTGCATTTTGTGTCCAGAATACTACTGTGATAAATGTATATGTAGATCAGGTGACATGAGTCTTTCTTCCACCATTATGGGGAGCAATATCCTGAAAACTTATAAATTAGTACTGGGAATACGAAAAGGTGTACCCTGTGTTGATGATTATTCAGATGATGCATGAATAGACCATATTGTGAATAAAGTATATAACTGGTTCCAACTTTAAATAATGGATTGAATTTGCATCTGAAAAAAATATATGAAATCTTATATTGATATACATAAATTCATTCCAACCTGTTATATATCTAATGGTAATATTAGGGTTACAGTTTATCATGAAGAGTGAGTTTTGCTTGAACAATGATAATGGAATCGAAAATAATGTGTTTAGAATGAAGTCAAGTGAAAAGAACAGTAGAGAAATATGGAGGAATACATGTGTTCTGAAATAGTAAGTAATTGAAAGTGAACCAAATTCCTATAAATTTGTGAAGCTGTGAATGAAAAAAATGTATCCTATGTTGTACATAAACTGAAGAAATTTTAATGTACCAGTGTTTAATAAAAATGAACTTCAAAATACACATCATGTCCCATAGAAATCTATTTCCATTGATGTTAAACTGGGTCAGTTACAGAAGAAATATTAGGATTTGTAAGCACCATTCACTGAACTTAGTTTTCAGTAGTAGGAAACCAATATGTATTTCAGGTGGTTGAGTATTTCTTAGAATAATCTTGTGTAAAGTTGATTATACACCCAAATACATGAATACGAATGAATTTAGGGAGTGTATAATAAGATACATATATTTCATATTTTGGAAATTCTGGAGAATATATATATATATATATATATATATATATATATATATATATATACACACAAATACACACACAAACACACACACACAAATTAATATGTAGAAATATATATGCCAATTGAAATTCATCATAAAATATAATTCATCCACATATCCAAAAATATTCATTTTACTTAACATGGATTTATGTATAATGTTTTTTACTAGGAAGCTCACCCATAGGTTGAATTTTCAGTTCAATCAGTATTTAGGGGGAGTCATCTCTTTTCACAATTTTTATATTCCAATGTCAGTGAGCTCACAAGAATGTACGTGGGATACCAGGTAGGATAGTATATGTGCATAAAAAATACATGTGCTGAATAGGATACAGAGAAAGGGAGACAGGAATTTACATATGTGATAACTTTAAAAACTCATGAAGAAATATTATAATAAAAAGTTGACTAGATTTAAAACACATACTCTTGATAAAGCAGAAGGCAAATACAAGTATACACCATGCTTCCTATGAAAGGACTGTATTTCTATTCAGTTAGGTTTCTTTTTCTCCATCATATTAGGATTAGTAGTCAGATTCTAGTAGGGTATGGGTTGGTGTCAGGGATTCAGTATTTCAAATGGAAAATAGAAAAATTAATCTAATGTGTATGCAAACATGTACTACAGGAACAATTTCCCACTCTCTTCCAGAACAATGGCTTGACATAACCATCACTCCAAGTAAGACACAATTAGAGGAGAGGAGTTAGAAAATCTGTGAATACATATGAGAAATGTAAAATGCTCAGAAGTTCACAACACTGGAAGTAGAAGAACAGTTTCCAAAAGTAAGGGAGAGGGTAAACACTTCACAAACATGGAGCTCTGCTGGCCTAAAGACTTCTTGAGAAACTTCCTCTGTGGTTGGGCACATGAAATATTTGTAATTGTCAGGAAATTTAGTTTCGTTTGTAGTGACACCATGAAATCTGGGTCTGCATCTATGTGACCTGGAGGACATGGTTCCTTATTTTCTAATGAAAATGAGGCAGCAGTTCTGAATTCTCTCTTTGTAGCTAAACTGTGGCCACTGGGAGCTAAGTGTCTTCCCGTGTGGTCTGTGAAGCCATTTGGTCATGCTCCAATTTTCAGGGTGTTTCTTACTCCTGAACTGGGAGTTTCGTATTAGATTCATGAAATACAAGGAGTTCAACTGTGACACAATGATAGAGGGAGTTCTGTCACGTGTGGTTTGTCATGGTCGACAAGAGAATGTACGAACCAGGCTTTAATCCCACATAGCTTTCCCACTTGACTATAGCAACCTGATTCTGAACATTGCCCTGAAACCTCTCCATATAAAAAGATGCCTTTACATATAAGGGTCGGCTGCCTGCACCATGTCAGTCGCAAGTCTTTTGGAAGCCAATGGAAGATCCAGGTGATCCTACCAAAAATATTTATTTACACACCTACAGTCCACTGCTCTATGCCCACTACTCAGCAGGCTCCAACTTACTGGCATCTCTGTTCTACAACATTTTCACGAAACCCAGTCAATCAAGGCACAGTTTGGAACCATCATGATCAGCAACAGGACATTCAAAGTTTATCCAGTGCCACCTGGTCATGGAAATTTCAAAAATTTCATGGTATTTATCTAGCCATTTTTCAAGGATGAAGTTGGAGGCACTGTGGGTTTCAATTAATTCAGGAACCATTAAATGGTGAGGAAGCTCATTTCAATGAAAGCTCTGGAGATCACTCACGGGGAAGGCTTCCCAAAGAGTGGCCAAAAGGTCACATGAATCCAGGCCCATTGAGGTATACAAAGTGAGATCCATGTGTGTTTGTATTCTCAACTAAGGGTCCCAAGTCTTTAAGAATTAAATCATGTGATATCCTGGCTCAGAATCCCCGAGCACTGTGGAAAGCCATCCTGGGCCTAGATCTCAGATTACAAGGGTGATTCTCATGCGTGACCTCCTAAAATCCCAACACTATTTTTTGCAATACTTCTCTGAGGTCAGTTCCAGAACTCAGTCTCTAAGGGTAATCACACCAGAGTTCAAGCTCCGGTGGACACAGTCATCTCTTCCAACTACCACACAATTGACCACAATTAAAACCAAAACACTCCCATATGGACCTCATCTCCTTCCATATAGACACTCATCATAACCTCTGGCTGGAGGTTTCCATGAGGGGCGCAGACCAAGACAGTATCCACAATAATCTACCTTGCCCCTCATTTGCCTAAAGTCAGGGTGGCCTGGACACGCTTCCTGTTAACCAGGAGTGATCAAATAGGCCTGGTGTTAATACTGTTCTGCTTGTCCAATTTGAGGCCTACTGACTGTCAGATATTGATTCTTTATGTGAATTGGAGTCATGAGAAAACCCAAGCACCTATGGGCTCGCCTCTGCAGGTTTTGAAGAACTCGTTTGACCCAAAGGATTCCTATTCTCACTTGATGGAGGTCAGGAACCTTACAGAGGAAGGCTAGAGACTTCATGCCAATGACTGCTCTTTTGGCCATTTTGGTTTTGAATGCACGCATGGGAAATTTCTTTAGATCCCTCAGGTGCTGAGAATCTAAGCCACTGCCTCATACAGAGCCAAGGGGCTGATTCAGACACATCCCTTTTCAAAGCAGTTAAGGAAAGAGCCACATGTATGCCCAATAATTTCCATTTGAAAACTGTTTTCTTCAGGCTTCACAAAAGGGTGGCCTGAGTCAAAGACCTTCCTGAAATTCAGGAAAACAGAACAATAGGTAAGCAAATGGTCCAAAGCAGGGTTGCTCCACTGAGAATTTCCTGGTCACACTGATACTTGAGTTTTCTGAGATGCTTGCCATTTCTTTCAGCTATCCAGTACATGGCCAGTCACAGAGCTTGAAGTTGGTACATATCGTGAACAAAAAACCATGGTCCTATTCTGTAGAGTGGCCAGAATTCAGAAAGAAAACAGGAACTTAGGAATATAGCAGGTATTGCGCATCAATAGGGCAAGCTACAGTCCATTCATAAATGGGGCAATTTGAATGCTGAGAAGCTTTCTACTAGACAGGACACATCCATTGATGCATTCTCTTTTCTAATGCATACAACCACGGACACAGTGAAATACTGAGACATAGAAACAC
Organism: Callospermophilus lateralis; assembly: GCF_048772815.1. Lineage (NCBI taxonomy): Eukaryota > Metazoa > Chordata > Mammalia > Rodentia > Sciuridae > Callospermophilus > Callospermophilus lateralis. The sequence continues at coordinate 335,862 of NW_027512743.1, forward strand.
TCGCCATGTCAAAAGACTTACTAGAAACACTAAACTTCAATCCAAACAAACCGACTTTAATACCTATTCTAGGAAAATGAGACAAAACCACAAACCCACAACAACACCCACAAAGGCACCTCCTTCCCCCAAGTAGGTCTGTGACTATCCAGAGTGTCCTCTGACTTGTGGGCCAAAATATGTTCCCCCAAATTGGCCTGTCCTGTCTCAGATCTGGTCTCCTTGGCCAACTCTGTGAAGTTCTCAGTAGCCAGCGGTGAGCCACTACCTGCTTTCTCAGGAAAAGCCCCGCTTCAGAGATTTCCTCTCATTTGGCCTTCCTCACATCTGTAGGTACCAACAAAGACTGACTCTGTCCTTGCTGAATCCAAACAAGTGAGACCACTGGGACTGGAACAGGGACTGGCTCTGGGTGCCTGGCTTCCTGGATCCCAAATTCAGAGAGTTCCATCACCAAGGAAGTTAAGTGAGGTCCCTTCCTTCAGAAATTGAATGAGGTCACTGTCTTGGCAACCACTTTGTCCTAACTGTTGCTTTCAAGGGTCCCATGATACGGAGGCTGCCCCTACTTTCTGTGACACTTTCACAAGTTAGAATGGTATATCAACAATAGGCACCCAGGAATAGATCTCCACACAGGCCTAGTTTGGTCCAACTTCTCTACGTTAAGAAGAGAAGCTGATTCATACACAACCTTTTATCCTGACCAGGTTGTTTGCCATGGAAGATGACTTTTGGTCTCTCAGGTCCTTCATAGCTGCCTACCTCTTCTCCAGGGATCATTTCTGCATGTACCTTTGAGGTTCTCAGGAGGTGGAAGATTCCCTACATTTCAGTATTGTAAGATCAACTCTTTCCCTGCTCTTCTGTAAAGTTAGATTGAGGGAACAGTGTATGGTTATGGTTAATAACATGTTCGGTTTGGGTTAGAAATCATTCTGCTGGATGAATAATGGTATTGGGAACTTGCTATGTGTATAAGAATATATAGGTGAAATATATGTATGAAAACAGAAATCTAAGTATGATTTGAAGTCCAGAAGGGCATTGGGCTCTTGATTGGGATATGCAGCTTTGAATTACGTTCTGCAGAGGTGTCTCAATTAAATCGATATACAATGCCATAGGACCTTGTACCTTGGATGAATTAATGTAGAAGGAACATCTAGTCGAAAAGGGATAGTCCGTAGTGAAAGGTTAATAAAATAGGTACTTGTCACTTCCTGTTTTTCTGTATGCTTAACAAAACACTGTTGAAATCTTGAGAAATGTTTGCTAATCTTGTTTCCAGAATGTTCTGTTCCCAACTGCCAAACTGCAGAATGTACTCCCTCACTCAGTGTCATGCAAACCGCCCACATGCCCTCACCCATTAGTTAACTTCCCTCTCTTCCCTCTCCAAGGAAAGTATATAAGCTGTGCTTAAGGTGTTCTCAGGGCTCTCTGCTCTATTTAAGTGAGTTCTGAGCCACAGCATGCTGAACCCCAAATAAACCCATTGCTGTTGCATGAGACAGACTCTTGGTGGTCTCTTCCTTCGACACTCGCCCGACCTTTACATATTGAGGTTCCACAGAGTTCTGGCAGTGGCAGACGAGAGACCCCAAGGGGCTCCTCTCGGAGCAAGTAAGGCACCTCTTTCTGGTTTCAGGTTTCATGTTAGGGCTTGGCAAAATCTCTGGCGATGAAGAGCCTGAGCTCCCTCCGAAGGTGGCTGAGAGACGTGTCACAGAGACACAGGGCACCTCCCTGGGGGACGCCGCAGAAAACTCGGGAAATTAAGGAACAATAGTCTCCTCAACTCAGTGATATTTTGTTTCAGATTCGGTATTGTCATCCCATCGGGTTTTGCCGGCTACTCATTCCTGGTTTCAGTGTTTGACGTCCATTGCCTGTGTTTATGGTCTTGTCTTATCTGTGTCATGTGTCCTTGCTTTTGCTGTTTGTGTACCTTTCATTATGGGACAGAGCAGTTCAATGCCTCTGTCCCTGACCCTTGATCACTGGAACAAAGTCCGCTTAAGAGCTCAGAATCTTTCTTGTTTTAGTAAAATGCTGGACCTGGCAGAATCTCTGTGCCTCAGAATGGCCCACCTTTGAATTCGGATGGCCCCTAGAAGGATCTTTCTACTTCGCACTAATTTAAAAATTCAGAGATATTATCTCAGCCGGGGACACATAGCCATCTGGATCAACAGCCATATATCTTAACTTGGCAGAACATCTGCAAATCTCCTCCTCCATGGGTGAAGCCTTTCCTTGCCCCTGCCTCTGCTCCTACTCCTTCCCCCATGATCTCTCAAACCCTCTCAACCTCCTCCTCCTCCACCCCCTGTTCTCCCCGAGTCACAGATTTGACTCTACTGGACTCTTCTTCCCTTACTAATCCCCTGCCCTTGTCCCCTAACCCACAACACCCTCAAATGGATTTCCCTGCTGCTGACTCAGCCTCTTTACCATTGGAGGAAGCTAAGCCGGTAATAGGGTCTGATAATGGAACGGTGTTCATGGCCCAGGTAAGTCAGGGGTTAGCCAGGAACCAGGGAATTAATTGGAAGTTATATTGTGCTTATAGATACCCGAGTTCAGGACAGGCAGATAGAATAAATTGAACCATTAAAGAGACCTTAAGAAAATTAAACTTAGAGAACAGCATAAAAGATTGGACTATGCTCCTGCCTTATGCAATGTTTCATGCAAGAAATACTCCCTCTGTTTCTTTGAGTAACCTTAGCCCCTGTGAAATTCTCTATTGTTGCCCTCCTGCAGTAAGGGACCTAAGCCCGACTCAAAGACCTAACCATTCCATCCACACCCCCTTGCTTGACAGACTTAAAGCTCTGAAAAGAACTCAGTGATACCTGTGTAAACAGCTGGCCACTGCCTACCAAACTGGGGACAAAGGGACTCCACATCGATATCAAGTAAGAGACTTCATCTACGTAAGACGACATCAGGTATCATGCTTGAAACCCCGCTGGAAAGGACCATAGCCGGTGCTACTTATAACACCTCCAGTGGTAAAGGTAGATGGAATCAATTTCTGGATCCATGCCTCTCATCTCAAGCCTGCGCCCTGTCCAGACTCTGGCTGGAAACTGGAAAAGACTGGTAAAACCTTCCAATTGCGTATTCGTCATGTGGATAAGTCTGTGGACTCTCTCCTTGGCCACAAGTAGTCCTAAGCCACATCAGCCCATTCAGCAGTGATGGCTGATCACAATTCCTACTGGAAAAGAAGTATAATCTATCTCGCATACAGCCCCCTGAGGGACCTGGTGGCCATCATTCCTCCCAGACATTTGTCAGCTGGCTATAGGTCTTACCTATTGGGATATCCCTGATGAAGAGGATACCACTAAAATTCCATTAAATTACTTCTGTAGCATAGATAATGGAAACAAACATTATGGATGAAGGGACATGCAAGCCAGATGCAGGTTGGCTAGCCTAGATTACTATGTTTGCCGGGCAGACTCTCAAAGCCACAGTCACGGCTGTGTGGGGGGAAAGCCGACTTCTTCTGTAAGTCATGGGGATTTGAGCAAACAGGGGCTGCCTGATGGAACCCAAACTCCTCATCAAATTCAGTACACATCATTGGCCATATTACCAATTAGATAAGAAGAACCGATGGCCCCCAGAGGGGTCTCTAGATCCTCAAATTCTGCGTGACCTTTTCCCTCCTTCACTCACATCCTGAACTATGCTTCTCCAATAGATCCTCACCCTCAGCCTTCTGCTCCAGACATTCTGCTGTCACTCCCACCTCAGCAACCTGATTTCTCCCCTCCAATTACTAGATCAAAAACCCAAACCTCTGCCGGTTCTCAGACCATTGCCTCCTTGCTGAGGCAGCAGTTACTGAAGTACCCCTCCACCCACTCACTCCTCTCTTGTCCTGTCAGTGCCCGCACCGGGTCCCGCCAGGTCTTCTTACCAGCTAAACCAAAGCTCAAACCAGCTGAGGAGAGCCCTCAGTCCCCTATCTAAGATGTAATAAAAATGGCCTTTAAAGTTGGTTTGTAATCACTGAAAACAGTTTACTAATAATTAAACGTCCCTCATATGCGTTTTGAGATACTCACTCCCATCATCCTCTCTGCTCTACCTGTTCTACTGCTCAAGTTTTTGTTGCTAGGAAAATCTCAAACCCGTTTCCCATTATTCTTTTACATCTCTCCTTCCTCATTCTCAGATCCACGGAGCTGATCACAGCCCACCTTCCCCGTCTTCCCCCTCTGCACTAGGCCCACAGAAAAGTCTTAACTGACCTTCTCCAGAAGTCTTCACCATGGCTGACTTTAGGACTTTCAGCAAAAGAGTCCCTATAAAAGAGTTCAATGTAGATAAACTTCCTCTTTTCGTGTTGCCCTGTTCTACTTGGCCAGTGGCTAAAAAAATCAGCACTTCTCAGGTAGACACCCTTTTTCTAGTTTTTCACAAAATATGTGAACAAGGCCTCTGTCCTTGAGCTGGGGATTCACAGAGATGGCTACATTTCTAAGATAAAGAAGTTACCAACTGGTCTCCATGGTAACAGCTGGCAGGGGTAAAATAAGAAAGGGAAGAAAAAGCTCTCCCCCTCCCAGGTGTCCTTTAAAAGTTAACTTGCCCAGAACAGGGGAAAAACAGGAACAAATACTGCGTTTTTGAACTTCTGCAGACTGTGAGCTTCTGAGCACCTTCCCTTACATGTTGGGTACAAAATTCTGAAACTACCTAAACTTGAGTTTCAGGGGATTAATTGATTACAACAGAAGCAATGCCCTCTGAATCCGGTTGCAACCAAATAGGACTGTTTCCCTGTCTTTAGTGCTATCTTAGGTGCCTTGCCTTGTCCTCCTTACAACAGAATAATTCTATATACTTAAACCTTGTTTATGTTTTCATGAAATGGTCAACAGATGTGATTAATCGTGTAATGGTGCAGATGTTTCCCAGAGTGCTCTATTATGAAGCAGGTTCATTTGAAGATCAAATAGGGGGACATACAACCAGGTTCCACTGGGAGCATATATCCCTCACTTTAGCCATCATATTAGGAATAGGATTTGCTGCACGGGTGGGCCCAGGAACCACTGCCCTTGTCCATGTGACACAATAAATTACCCAATTAGAAACAGCAATAGACCAAAACTAAGATATTAGAAACCACCATCAGAGCTTTGCATGAAACTTTAACCTCTCTCTCTGAAGTTGTTTTACAGAACAGTTGAGGTTTGGACCTCCTCTTCATTAAAGAAGGGGGCCTTTGTGCTGCATTGAGGGAAGAATGCTGTTTTTATGCCGAACATACTGGAGTTGTAATAAAATCTATGAGTAAATTAAAAAGACACATTAAAGAGCATCAACAAGAGAGAGAGAGACCCAAAAAAGGGTTGTTTGAGTCTTGGTTCACACAGTGCCCCTGGTTAACTACGTTTTTATCAACCCTGGCCGGTCCAATAATAATCCTCATATTATTGCTAACTATAAAACCCTGTTTTCTCAACCGTGTAATTTCTTTTCTCCAGGCTCAAATTGGACGAGTTAAACTTATGGTAATACCCCACTAGGAGACATAGAATGTGAAACCCCCCAATGATAATTTTTATGATTAAAAGTAGCCAGAAAAAGAAGTGAGGAATGAAAGGTTAATAAAATAAGTACTTGTCACTTCCTGTATTTCCCTATGCTTAACAAAAAACTGTTGAAATCTTGAGAAATGCTTGCAAAACTTGTTCCCAAAATGTGCTGTCCCCAACTGCCAAACTACAGAATGTACTCCCTCACCCAGTTGCATGCAAACTGCCCACTCGTCGTGACCCATCAATAAACTTCCCTCCCTGCCTTCTCCAGGGAAAGTATACAAACTCTACTTAAGCTATTCTCAGGGCTATCTGCTCTATTAAAGTGAGCTCTGAGCCCCAGCATGCTGGAAACCCAATAAACCTTTTGCTGTATCATGAGTATTCTGTTGGTCGTCTCCTTCTCCGAAGCTTCCCCGACAGTTACTTGGATGATTGAATGTAGAAGAGAACATCCAGTGAAAAAGGTATAGTTGGTAGGATTAGGAAGATAGTCAGTAGGTTTAGGAAGAAGAGTGAGTATAGAATTTAGAACAAAAGTTCTTTAGCAATACGGTTTCAGTTAGAGAGTGAATGTAAATGTGAGCACAGTTGAAGAGTCAGTCACAATGATGAACTGGGGAAAATATGTAGGAAAGCAGATATCAATAGAGACATTATGAAATCAGGGAAATTACAAAGTGAGTGACAGGACTAGATATTTTGAAAAGGATTGAGTTTGAATATATAATCTTAGGAAAAAACAAATATGTAGACACCAATATGATTGATATTTGAGAGCATTAGGCAAATTTCAGGTGCATGAATATTTCTGAGAATAATCTTGTGAATAGTTGATTATAAATCCAGATACATGAACATGAATGAATTTAGGGAGTGTATATGAGACACATATATTTCATTTTTTGAAATATCTGGAGAGTGTGTATATATATATATATATATATATATATATATATATACACACACACACAAACACAAAACACACACAGACAAAAAAGTAGCAATATATATGTCAATCAAAATTCATCATATAATATATATTATCCACAGATCTAAAAATATTCATTTTACTGAACATGGATTTATGTATAATGTTGTTCAACTAGAAAGCTCACCCATATGTTGAATATTCAGTTTCAATGGGGTTTAGTAGGAGTGATCTTTTCTCTCAATTTGTATCTGCCAAGTCAGCCACCTCACAAGAATGTACGTGTGGTACCAGGTAGCCAACCTGATTCTGAACATTGCCCATAAACCTATCCATATAACAAGATGCCTTTACATATAAGGGTCTGCTTGCTGTACCCTGTCAGTCACAAGGCATTTGGAAGCCAATGGCAGATAAACATGGCCCCACCACACATGTTTTATCACACACCTTCACACCACTGCTCTAGGCCCACTAATGAGCAGGCTCCAACTTACTGGCATCACTGTTCTACACAATTTTCATGAAACAAAGTCAGTCAAGGCACTGTCTGGTACACTGATGGTCAGCAACAGGATATCCAAAAGTTCTCCAGTGCCACCTGGTCATGGGAATTTCAAAAATTTTATGGTATTTATCAAGCCATTTGTCGAGGATGAAGTTGGAGGCTCTTTGGGTTTCAATTTATTCAGGAACCATTAAATGTTGAGGAAGCTCATTTCAATGAAAGCTCTAGAGAACACTCACAGGCAAGACTTCCCAAAGTGTGGCTAAAAAGGTCACATGAAGCCAGGCCCATTGAGGTCTACAATGTGAGGTCCATGTGTGTTTTGACTCTCAACTGTGGCTGCAAAATCTTTCAGAATAAAATCATGTGATATCCTGGCTGAGATTCCCAGTGCTCTGGGGAAAGCCACCCTGCACCTAGATCTCAGGTTCCAAGGGCGACTCTCATGCATGGCCTAGTAAAAACCAAACACAATTCATGAAAATACTTCTCTGAGGTCAGTTCCAGAATTCATTCTCTAAGAGGAATCACAACAGAGTTCAAGCCCAGGTGGACCCAGTCTTTTCTTCTAAGTGCCACACAAATTACCACAATTCCAAACAAAATGCTCCCACATAACCCTTTTCTTCTTCCATATAGACACTCATCATAACCTCTGGATGGAGGTTTCCATGAGGGGCGCAGGACAGGACAGTGTCCAAAATAACCTCCCTTGCCCCTCATTTGCCTAAAGTCAGTGTGGCCTGGAAATCCTGACTGTGAAACAGGAGTGATCAAATCGGCCTGCCGTTAATACAGCTTGGCTTCTCCAATTTGAGGCCTACTGACTGTAGGGTTTAGATTCTTCATGTAAATTGGGGTCATGAGAAAACCCAAGCACCTATGGGATAGCCTCTGCAGGGCTTTGAAGAACTCTTTTGAAACAAAGGATCCCTATTCTCACTTGATGGATGTCAGGAACCTTAGAGAGGAAGGCGAGAGTCTTCATAAACAATGACTGCTCTTTTGGCCATTTTGGTTTTTAATGCACCCATGGGATCTTTCTTTAGATCCATCAGGTGCTGAGAATCTAAGCTACAGCCTAACACAGGGCCAAGAAGCTGATTCAGACACATCCCTTTCCAAAGCAATTAAGCAAAGAGCCACAGGTGTTGCCCATTCATTTCCATTTGAAAACTGTTTTCTTCAGGCTTCACAAAGGGGTGGCCTGAGGCAAAGAACTTCCTGACATTCAGGGCAACAGAACAATAGGTAAGCAAAAGGCCCAAAGCAGGGTTTCTCCACTGGGATTTAATGGTCACACTAATATCTGATTTTTCAGAGATGCTCGCCATTCCTTTGAGCTATCCAGTACATGGTCATGGCACACAGCTTGGAAGTGGTACATACCTTAGACATAAAACCATGAGCCTATTCTGGAGAGGGGCAGAAGTCCAGAAGAAAACTGAAACATAGGAAGATTGCAGGTGTTACCCATCGAAAAGGCAATCTGAAATTCATTCATAAATTAGACAGGATGAATGCTGGGAAGCATTCTACTAGACAGGACACATCCATTGATGCATTTTCTTTTCTAATATCTGCAACCACGGACACAGTGTGATAGACAGACATAGAAACACTCACCTTGTCAAATGACTTACTAGAAACAGTTCATTCCACACCAAAAAAAGTGCCTTGCCTACCTATTCTCTGAACATGAGACAAAACCAGAAACCCACCCCCACACCCACAAAGGCACCTCCTTCCCCCAAGAAGTTCTGTGACTATCCGGACTGTCCTCTGACTGGTGAGCCATACTATATTCCCACGGAATGGCCTGATCTGTCTCAGATCTGGTCTCCTTGGCCAACTCTGTGCAGGTGTCAGGACCCAGAGGTGAGAAACTACCTGCTTTCTCAGGAATGACCCCTCTTTAGAGCTTTCCTGGCATTTGGCCATCCTCACATTAGTAGGTACCAAGAAAGACTGACACTGTCCTTGGTAAATCCAAACAAGTGAGACCACTGGGACTGGGACTGGGACTGGCTCTGGGTGCCTGGCTTCATGAATCCCAAGTTCAGAGATTTCCATCACCAAGGAAGTGAGGTGAGGTCACTTCCTTTAGGAACTGAATGAGGTCACTGCCTTGGCAACCACTTTGTTCTACCAGTGGCTTCCAAGTGTCACATGAGAAGGAGGCTGCCCCTACTTCCTGTGACACTTTCACAATTTAGAATGGTATACAACCATAGGCACCCAGAAACAGCTACCCACACAGGCCTGGTTTGGTCCATCTTCTCTAAATTAAGATGTGAGAGGCTGATTCAGACAGAACCCTTCATCCTGAACAGGTTGTTTGCCATTGAACATGACTTTTGTTCTCTCAGGTTCTTCATAGCTGCCTACATCTTCTTCAGTCAACATTTCTGCATGGAACTTTGAGGTTCTCAGCAGGTGGAAGATCCCCTACTTTCCTGTATTGTAAGACCAACTCTGTCCCTCCTCTCTGTAAATTTAGAATGAGGGAACAGTGTATGGTTCGGGTCAATAACATATTTGACTTGTGTTAGGAATCATTCTGCTGGATGAATAATGGTATTGGGAACCTGCAAAATTTATAAGAATATATATTTGAAATATAAGTATGAAAACATAAATCTAGTTATGATTTGAAGCCAGAAAGGGCATTGGGCCCTTCTTTGGGATATTTAGCTTTGAATTACATTCTGCATTTTAGTCTCAGATAAATCTATACACAATGGAATAAAACCTTGCACCTCAGATGCCTGAATGTCGAAGAGAACATCCAGTCAAAAATGGATAGTCGGTAGGATTTGGAAGATAGTAGGTTTAGGAAGAAGAGTGAGTCTTCGAGTAGGACCAATAGTTTTTTAGCAATAGGGTTTCGTTTAGAGAGTGAATGTAAATGTCAGCACATGTGAAGAGTCAGTCACAATGATGAACTGGGGAAAATATGTAGGAAAGCAGGTCTCAATAGAGACATTAGGAAATCAGACAAATTATAAAATGCGTGATAGGATTAGACATTTTCAACAGGGTTGAGGTTGAATATATAATCATAGGAAGAAACAAATATATAGTCCCCAACAATATTGACACTTGGGAGAATTAGGCATCCTGGACAAGGATGTTTTTAGTAATATATACTCACTTTCAATTTAGGGTTTGGTACAATCATAAGTGTGACCTTTGCATTTTTGTCCAGAATATTACTGTGATAAAATGTATATGTAGATCAGGTGACATGAGTATTTCTTCCACCATTATGGGAAGCAATATTTTTAAAACCCATAAATTAGTATTGGGTATACAAATAGGTGTACCCTGTGTCAATGAATATAGAGATGATGCATGAATAGATCGTACTGTGAATAAATAATATAACTGGATCCAACTTTAGAAATTGGAGTTAGAATAAATTGATATCTGAAAATATACAGGAAATCTTATATTGATATTGGTATACATACATTCATTACAACCAATTATAAGTCTAATGGTAATATTAGGGTTACGGTTTATCATGAAGAGGGTGTGTGAGTTTTCCTTCAAAAGTGATTATGGAAATCGAAAATAATGTGTTTGTTAAGAAGTCTCATGAAACGACCAGTCGAAAAACCTGGAGGACTACATGTGTTCGGAAGCAGGAAGTGATTGAAAGTGAAACAAATGTCTTTAATTTTGAAATTTTGGGTGAAAAATTTATCCATGGATGTGCATAAACTGAAGAAATAGTACTGTACCAGTTTTAAATAAAAATGAACGTCAAAATACACATCATGTCCCATAGGAATCTACTTGCATTGATGTTAAACTTGGTAAGTTACGGTAGAAATATTAGGATTTGTATGCTCCTTTCACTGAAGTTTGTTTTCAGTACTAGGAAACAAATAAGTATTTCAGGTGGATGAATATTTCTGAGAATAATCTTGTGCAAAGTTGATTACAAATCCACATACATGAATATGAATGTATTTAGGGAGTGAATAATAAGACACATATTTCATATTGTGAAAAATCTGGAGAGTATATATATACAAAACACACACAGACATTATAAAGTGGCAATATATATGCCAATCGAAATTCATGGTGAAATATATATCATTCATAGATCCCGAAATATTAATTTTAATGAACATGGATTTATGAATAATGTTGTTCAACTAGGAAGGTCACCCATAGGTTGAATTTTAAGATCCAACAGCATTTAGCAGGAGTGATCTCTTCTCATAATTTGTATCTGCCAAGTCAGCCACCTCACAAGAATGTATATGTGATACCAGGTAGGATTCTATATGTGCATATAAAAATACATGTGCTGAATAGGCTACAGAGAAAGGGATACAGGAATTCACATATTCATTAACTTTAAAAACACATGGAGAACTATTTCAATTAAAAATTAACTAGATTTATAACACCTAACCTACATAATGCAAACGGCAAGTCCAACTATACACCATGCCTCTTCTGAACTGCTTGTATTTCTATTCTGTTTGAGTTATTTTTCTCCATCATATTAGGAATAGTAGTCAGAGTCTAGTAGGGTATAGTTTCGTGTCAGGGATTCAGTATTTTGAATGGAAAATTGGAAAATGTATCCAATGTGTATGCAAATATGTGCTACACAAAAATCTTCCCACTTTCATCCACAACAATGCCTTGACATTACCTTTGCCACAAGTAAGACACAATTAGAGGAGAAGAGTTAGAAAATACGTGAATACATATCTGGAATGGAATACGCTCAGGATTTCCCAACCTTGGAGGTGATAGAGCAGTTTCCATAAGTAAGGGACATGGTAAACACTCCACAAACATGGAGCTCTGCTGGCCTAAATACTTCTTGAGAAACTGCCTCTGAGGTTGGGCACTTGAAATATATGTTGTTGTCAGGAGCTTTAGCTTCCTTTATAGTGAGCCCATCAAAGCTGGGTCTGCATCTATGTGACCTGGAGGACATGGTTTCTTATTATCCAATGAACCTGAGGCAGCAGTGCTGAATTCTCTCTTTGTAGGTAAACTGTGGCCACTGGGGGCTAAGTGTCACCCCGTGTGGACTGTGAAGCCATTTGGTCCTCTTCCACTTTCTGTTGTGGTTCTTGCTGCTACACTGGGACTTTGGTATTTGCTTCACGAAATACAACAATTTCAACTGGGACACAGTGCTGGAGAGAGTTCTGTCACTGTGGTGGGTCACGGTCTGCAGGAGAATGCACCAACCAGGCTTCTTTCCCACATAGCTTGCACCATTGACCATGTCAACCTGATTCTGAAAATTGCCCTGAAACCTCTCCATATATCAAAATGCCTTTACAAATAAGGGTCTGCTGGCTGCACCATGTCCTTCACAAGGCATTTGGTAGCCAATGGCCAAACCACATGGACCTACCACAGATGTTTTATCACACACCTGCACACCTGCCCACCGCTGCTCTAGGCCCACTACTCAGTAGGCTCCAACTTACTGGCATCTTTTTTCTACATTATTTTTATGAAACCCAGTCAATCAAGGCACCCTCTAGTATACTCATGATCAGCAACAGGACACCCAAAGATTCTCCAGTTCCACCTGGTCATGGGATTTTCAAAAATTTCATGGTATTTATCTAGCCATTTTTCAAGGATGAAGTTGGAGGCACTGTGGGTTTCAAGAACCACTAAATGTTGAGGAAGCTCATTTCAATGAAACTCTGGAGAACTCTCATAGGCAAGGCTTCCCAAAGAGTGGCCAAAAGGTCAAATATAGCCAGGCCCATTGAGGTATACGTTGTGAGTTCCATGTGTTTTTGACTCTCAACTATGGCTACCAAGTCTTTAAGAATAAAATCATGGGATATCTTGGCTGATATTCCCAGTGCTCTGTGGAAAGCCACCCTGGGCCTTGATCTCAGTTTATAAGAGCGACTCTCATGCGTGGCCTCCTAAAATTTCAACACAATTCATGCAATACTTCTCTGAGGTCAGTTCCAGAACTCAGTCTCTAAGGGGATTCACACCAGACTTCAAGCCCAGGTGGACCCTGTCATCTCTTCCAACCGTCACACAAATGACCACAATTAATACCAAAACAATCCCACATTGCCCTCCTCTTCTTCCATAAAGGCACTCATCATAACATCTGGCTGGAGGTTTCCATGAGGGGCACAGCCCAAGACAGTGTCCAAAATAAGCTCCCTTGGCCCTCATTTGCCTAAAGTCAGGGTGGCTGGGACACCCTTCTTGTGCACCAGGAGTGATCTGTAAGGGTAAAAGAAATTGAAATTAAAGTGTAAAAGTTAAAGTGTAAAAGACCGGGTGTTGTAAAGTTTTTAAGCAGCAAGGCTTGAGTTAAAATGTAAAGGACCAGGTATTGTTAAGTTCCTATGCTACACGCAAAACCTGAAATTCCTGTAGCTTGTAGGACAATTCCCGGACTACCCAGTAAATATTCCCCCTGACCGCCTGGTTTTTTAATAACCTAGGACCCTGTGAGGCCTGGCACATAGGCATTGCAGGGCCTAAACCAATCATTTTGAATGTGTACCCCGCTTTAGAACTGACCTATCACTCCCGCCTTACATGTTCCCACCAATAAATGAACTAATCATGTTTAGGAATTGTTGTTTGATTTTCCCGTGGTGTATGATGATTTCTTAAAGGAGACTGTAATATATGTAAAGTCCCGCCCTGCCCAAAAAGTGTACTTAAGCACTGCTCAACCCCTGCTCGGGGCTCTGGGATGCTCTCCCATCTTGAGTGAGCACGTAGCCCCAGCATGCTGGATTGGATCCTCAATAAACGGCTTTTACTGTTGCATGAGCCGCAGTTTCTTGATGGTCTCTTCCTCCAACATTCGCCGGAACCTTACATTTGGTGCATTGGCCGGGAATCACGCAGCGCAGGACAAGGAGACCTCAACGAACCTTTCTGGGGGTAAGTAAGGCGCCTCTTTCCTTCAAAAATGATAATGGAAATCGAAAATAATGTGTTTGGAAAGAATCTCATGAAAAGGACAGTCAAGAAACATGGAGGAATACATATGTTCTGAAGCAAGAAGTAATTGAAAGTGAACCAAATGCCTGCAGATTTGTGAACTTGTGGATGAAAAGTTATATCCTATGATATCCATCAACTGAAGAAATAGTAATGTACCACTGTTGAATAAAAATGAACTTCAAAATACACATCATGTCCCATAGGATTATACTTGCATTAATGTTAAACTGGGTCAGTTACCATGCAAATATTAGGATTTGTAAGCACAATTCACCGAAGTTTGTTTTCAGTACTGGAAAATAAATATGTATTTTATGTGGATGAATTTTTCTGAGAATAATCTTGTGCAAATTTGATTACAAATCCACATACATGAATATGAATGTATTTAGGGAGTGAATAATAAGACACATATATTTAATATTGTGAAAAATCTGGAGAGTATATATATATATATATATATATATATATATATATATATATATATATATATATATATATATATTTATAAAGATAAAAACACAGACATTAAAATGTAGCAATATATATGCCAATCAAAATTCATCATGAAATATATATCATCCTCATATCCAAAAATATTCTTTTTACTGAGCATGGATTTATGTATAATGTTGTTCATCTAGGAAATTCACCAATTTGTTGAATTTTCAGTTTCATCAGTATTTAGGGGGAGTGATCTCTTTTCACAATTTGTATCATCCAAAAACAGTGAGCTCACAAGAATGTATGTGTGATACCAGGTAGGATTCTAAATATGCATAATAAAATACATGAGATGAATAGGCTACAGAGAAAAGGAGACAGAAATTTACATATGTGTTAACTTTAAAAACTCATGGAGAAGTACTACAATGAAAAGTTGACTAGATTTATAACACATACACTTGATAAAGCAGAAGGCAAGTCCTAGTATACACCATGCCACCTATGAATGGCCTGTATTTCTATTCTGTTAGGTTTCTTTTTCTCCATCATATTAGGATTAGTAGTCAGAGTCTAGTAGGGTATGGGTTAGTGTCAGGGATTCAGTATTTCAAATGGAAAATAGGGAAATGAATCTAATGTGTATGCGAATATTTGTTAGACAAAAATCTTCCTACTGTCATCCAAAAAAATGCCTTGATAGTTCCTTCACCACAAGTAATACACAATTAGTGGAGAAGAGTTTGAAAATCTGTGAATATATATCTGGAAAAGAAAATGCTCAGGAGTTCACAACCTTGGAGGTGGTAGAGGAATTTCCAAAAGTAAGGTAAAGGGTAAACACTTCACAAACATGGAGCTCTGGTGGCCTAATTAATTTCTGAGAAACTGCCTCTGAGTTTGGGCCCTTGAAATGTTTGTTGTTGTCAGGAGCTTTCGCTTCCTTTGTAGTGAGACCATCAAAGCTGTGTCAGCATCTATGTGACCTGGATGACATGGTTCCTTATTTGCAATAGAACATGAGGCAGCAGTTCTGAATTCTCTCTTTGTAGGTAAACTGAGGCCACTGGGGTCTAAGTGTCTAACCATGTGGTCTGTGAAGCCATTTGGTCATACTTCACTTTTCGTGGTGTTTCTTACTGCTGCACTGGGATTTTGGTATTGGCTTCACAAAATACAAAAAGTAAAACTGGGACACAGTGCTATAGAGAGTACTCTCACGTGTAGTGGGTGAGGGTCTGCAGGAGAATGCACCAACCAGGCTTCTATCCCCAAAAGCTTGCACCCATGTCCATATCAACCTGATTCTGAATATTGCCCTGAAACCTCTCCATATAATAAGGTCCGTTAACTTGTATGGTTCTGCTGGCTGCACCATGTCAGTCACAAGGCATTTGGAAGCCAATGGCAGATCCACATGGCCCCACGACAGATGTTTTATCATACACCTGCCCACCACTGCTCTAGGCCAACTAGTCAGCAGGCCTCAACATTCTGGCATCTCTGTTCTCACCGTTTTCATGAAACCCAGTCAATCAATGCAATGTCTGGTACACTCGTGATCAGCAATAGACATCCAAAGGTTCTCCAGTGCCACCTGTTCATAAGAATTTAAAAAATTTCATGGTATTTATCTAGCCAATTTTCAAAGATAAATTTGGAGGCACTGTGGCATTCAATTCATTCAGGAACCATGAAATGGTGAGGAAGCTCATTTCAATTAAAGCTCGGGAGAACTCTCAGAGGCAAGGCTTCCCAAAGAGTGGCCAAAATGTCACATTAAGCCAGGCCCATTGAGGTCTACAATTGAGGGCCATGTTTTTTTTGACTCTCAACTATGGCTTCCAAGTCTTTCTGAATAAAGTCATGTGATATCCTGGCTGAGATTCCCAGTGCTCTTTGAAAGCTATCCTGGGCCTAGATCTCAGTCTCCAAGGGCAACTCTCATGCGTGGCCTCCTAAAATCCCAACACAATTCATGCCAATACTTCTCTGAGATCTGTTCCAGAACTCAGTCTCTAAGGGGAATCACTCCAGAGTTCAAGCACAGGTGGACCCAGTCATCTCTTCCAACCACCACACAAATGACCACAATTAAACCAAAACACTCCCACATGGCCCTCATCTTCTTCAATTTAGAGACTCATCATAACCTCTGGCTGGAGGTTTCCATGAAGGGCGCAGCTTAAGACAGTGTCCAATATAAGCTCACATGCCTCTCATTTGCCTAAAGTCAGGGTGGCATGGAAACTCTTCCTGTGAAGCAGGAGTGATCAAATAGGCCTGCCAATAATACTGCTCTACTTCTCCAATTTGAGGCCTATTCTCTGTGGGGTATAGATTCTTTATGTGAATTGGGGTCATGAGAAAACTCAAGCAACTATGGGCTACCCTCTGCAGGGCTTTGAAGAATCCATTTGAGTGAGTCGAGGAGTTGGACCAAATGTTCTTTAGATACAGAGTTTTGATTAGAGAGTGAGTGTAAATGTCAGCATATGTGAACAGTCAGTCACAGTGATAAACTGGGGAAAATGTGTAGGAAAGCAGATATCAATAGAGACATTAGGAAATAAGGCAAAGTACAAAGTGGGTGATAGGATAAGACATTTTTAACAGGGTTCAGTTTCAATATATAATCTTAGGAAGAAACAAATATGTAGTCACCAATAGGAATGATATTTGAGATCATTAGTTAATCAGGGCATGGATGTTGTTAGTAGTACATGCTCACTTTCAATATAGGCTTTGATACAATCATAAGTGTGACCCTTGCATTTTGTTTCAGGAATATTACCGTGATGAAATGTATATGTATATCAGGTGACTACAGTATTTCTTCCACCATTTCTGAAAGCAATATTTTAAAGACTTAAAAATTAGTATTGGGGATACAAACAGGTATACCATCGGTCTACGAATATAGAGATGATGCCTTAATAGACCATACTGTGAATAAATAATATAACTGGTTCAAACGTTAAATAATGGATTGAATTGATATCTGAAAATATATAGGAAATCTTATATTGATATACATACATTCATTCCAACCAGTTATACATCTAATGGTAATATTAGCGTTATGGTTTATCATGAAGAGTGTGTGAGTTTGGCTTCAAAAGTGATTATGGAAATCAATAATACTGTGTTTGGAAAGAATCTCATGAAAAGAACAGTCAAGAAACATGGAGGAATACATGTGTTCTGAAGTAGGAAGTGATTGAAAGTGAACCAAATGCCTATAAATTTGTGAAATTGTGGATGAAAGGATATATCCTATAATGTCCATAAACTGCAGAAATAGTAATGTACCAGTGTCTGAATAAAAATGAACTTCAAAATACACATCATGGTCCCATAGGTGTCTACTTACATTGATGTGAAACTGGTTCAGTCACTGTAGAAATATTACGAATTGTATACACCATTCACTTAATTTACTTTTCAGTACTAGGAAAAAATATGTATTTAAGGTGGATGAATATTTCTAAGAATAATTTTGTGAAAAGTTGATTATAAATCTACATACACACACATGAGTTTACTTAGGGAGTGTATAATAAGACACATATATTTCATATTTTGAAAATCTTAAGAGTAGATATCTATATCTATATAGATAGATAGATAAATAGATAGATACACACATACACAGACATTAAAATGTAGCAATATATATGCCATTCGAAATTCATCATGAAATATATATCATCCACGTATCCAAAAATATTCATTTTACTGAACATTTATTTATACATAATATTGTTCATCTAGGAAATTCACCCATAGGTGGAAATTCCAGTTCCATCTGTATTTAGAGGGAGCGATCTCTTCTCACAATTTGTATCTTCCAAAATAAGCGATCTCACAAGAATGTACATGTGATACCAGGTAGAATTCTAAAAATGCATAAAAAAATACATTTGATGAATAGGCTACAGAGAAAGGGAGACAGAAATTTACATATGTGTTAACTTTAAAAACTCATGGAGAAGTATTACAATGAAAAGTTGACTAGATTTATAACACATACCATTGATAAAGCAGAAGGCAAGTCCAAGTATACACCATGCCTCCTATGAAAGGCCTGTATTTCTATTCTGTTAGGTTTCTTTTTCTCCATCATATTAGGTTTAGTAGTCAGAGTCTAGTAGGGTATGGGTTAGTGTCAGGGATTCAGTATTTCAAATGGAAAATAGGAAAATGAATCTAATATGTATGCAAATATGTGCTACACAAAAATCTTCCCACTCTCAGCCAGAACAATGCTTTGACATTACCTTCGCCCCAAATAAGACACAATTAGTGGAGAAGAGTTAGAAAATCTGTGAATACATATGTGGAAAGGAAAATGCTCAGAACTTCACAAACTTGTACGAGGTAGAACATTTTACAAAAAGGGAGAGGGTAAACACTTCACAAACATGGAGCTCTGCTGGCCTAATGACTTTTTGAGAAACTGCCTCTGAGGTTGGGCAGTTGAAATATGTTTTTGTCAGGAGCTTTTGCTTCCTTTGTAGTGAGACCATCAATGCTGGGTCTCCATCTATGTGACCTGGATGACATGGTTCCTTATTTTCTAGTGGACATGAGGCAGCAGTGCTGAATTCTCTATTTGTAGGGAAACTTTGGCCACTGGGGTCTAAGTATCTAACCGTGTTGTCTGTAAAGCCATTTGTTCATGCTCCACTTTCGTGGTGTTTCTTACTGCTGCACTGTGAGTTTTGTATTGGCTTCACGAAATACAAGGAGCTCCACTGGGACACAGTGCTGGAGGATGTACTCTCATATGTGGTGGGTGAGGGTCTGCAGTAAAATGCACCAATGAGGCTTAAATCCCACATAGCTTTTCAACTCGACAATAGCCCCCTTATTCTGATCATTGGCAGGAATCCTCTCCATATAACAAGATGCCTTTACATAGAAGGGTCTGCTGGATGTACCATGTCAGTGACAAGTCATTTCTAAGCCAATGCCAGATCCACGTGGACCCACAACTGATGTTTTTTCACACACCTACACTCCACTGCTTTATGCCCACTAGTCTGCAGGCTCCAACTTACTGGCATCTATGTTCTACAGCATTTTCATGAAACACAGTCAATTAAGGCACTGTCTGGTACAATCATGATTAGCAACAGGACATCCAAATGTTCTCCAGTGCCACCTGGTCATGGTAATTTCAAAAAATTCATGGTATATATCTAGATATTTTTCAATAATGAAGTTGGAGGCACTGTGGGATTCAATTTATACAGGAACCAATAAATGGTTAGGAATCTCATTTCAATGAAAGCTCTGGTGAACTCTCACAGGCAAGGCTTCCCAAAGAGTGGGCAAAAGGTCTCATGAAGCCAGGCCCATTGAGGTCTACAATGTGAGTTGCATGTGTGTTTTGACTCTCAACTATGGCTGGAATCTTTCAGAATAAAATCTTGTGATATCCTGGCTTAAATTCCCAGTGCTCTGTGTAAAGTCACCCTGGGCCAAGATCTCAGATTCCAATGGTGAATCTCATGTGTGGCCTCCTGAAATCCCAACACAATTCATGGCAATACTTCTCTGAGGTCAGTTACACAACTCAGTCTCTAAGGGGAATCACAACAGAGTTCAAGCCCAGGTGGACCCAGGCATCTCTTCCAATTGCTACACAAATGATGACAATTAAAACCAAAACACTCTCACACGGCCCTCTTCATCTTTTATATAGACACTAATCATAACCTCTAGCTGGAGGTTTCCATGAGGGGCACAGCCCAAGATAGTGTCAAAAATAAACTCCCTTGCCCCTCATTTGCCTAAAGTCAGGGTGGCCTGGACAACGTTAGTGTGAAACAGAAGTGATCAAATAGGCCTGCCGTTAATACTACTCAACTTCTCAAATTTGAGGCATACTGACTGTGGGGTATAGATTTTTAGTGTGAATTGGAGTTATAAGAAAACCCAAGCACCTATTGTCTCCCCTCTGCAGCCCTTTGAAGAACTTATTTGACACAAATGATCCCTATTCTCACTTGATGGAGGTCAGGAATCTTACAGAGGAAGGCGAGAGGCATCATCCACAATCACTGATCTTTTTTCCATTTAGGTTTTGGATGCCCACATGGGATCTTTCTTTAGATTCATCAGGTGCTGAAAATCTAAACCACAGGCTCACACAGGGCCAAGAGGCTGATTCAGACACATCCATTTCAAAAGCTATGAAGCAAAGAGCCACAGGTGATGCCCATTCATTTCCATTTTAAAACTGTTTTCTTCAGGCTTCACAAAGGGGTGGCCTGAGGCAAAGACCTTTCTGACATTCAGAGCAACAGAACAATAGGTAATCAAAAGGCCCCAAGCAGGGTTTCTCCACGGAGACTTTCCTGGTTACTCTGATATATGAGTTTTCTGAGATGCTCGCCATTCCCTTCAGCTATCCAGTACATGGCCATGTCACAGAGCTTGGAGGTGGTACATATCTTGTACAAAAATACATGATACTAATCTTGAGAGTGGCCAGAATTCATGAAAAAATGAAAAATTAGGTAGATAGCCGGTGTTGCCCATGGATAAGGCAAGCCTCAGTCCATTCATTATTTGGAAAGGATGCATGCTGGGAAGCTTTCTACTAGACAGGACACAACCAATGAGCTATTTTTTTTCTAATATCTACAAAGAAAAATACAGTGGGATACACAGAAATAGAAACAGTCTCCTTGTCAAATGACTTACTGGAAACAGTCCACTCCAAACCAAACAAACCTCCTTTTTTACCTATTCTCAGAACATGAGAAAAAAACCACAAACACAAACCAACACCCACAAATGCAACTTTTTCCCACAAGTAGGTCTGTCACTATCTGGAGTGTCCTCTGACTGGTAGGCCATATGATGTTCCCCAGAAATGGCCTTTCTGTCTCACATCTGGTCTCCTTGGTCAACTCTGTGAAGTTGTCAGGAGGCAGTGGTGAGCCAATTCCTGTCCTCTCAGGAAAGACCCCTCTTCAGAGCTTTCTTGGTATTTGGCAACCCTTACATCAGTAGGTACAAAGAAAGACTGACTCTGTCCTTAGTGAATCCAAACAAGTGAGCCCACTGCAACTGGGACTGGGACTGGCTCTGGGTGCCTGGCTTCCTGGATCACAAAATTCAGAGAGTTCCATCACCAAGGAAATGAGGTGAGGTCACTACCTTCAGGAAATAAATGAGGTCCCTGTCTTGGCCATCACTTTGTCCTAACAGTTGCGTCCTAGTGTCTCCTGACATGGAGGCTGCCCTACTTCCTGTGATACATTCACATGTTAGAATGGTATAGAAACCATAGTCACCTGGGAACAGCTCTCCACACAGGCCTGCTTTGGTCCATCTTCCCTGCATTAAAAATAGAGAGGATGACTC
The DNA here is from genome assembly GCF_048772815.1 of Callospermophilus lateralis. Taxonomy (NCBI): domain Eukaryota; kingdom Metazoa; phylum Chordata; class Mammalia; order Rodentia; family Sciuridae; genus Callospermophilus; species Callospermophilus lateralis. Next base: position 357,679 of record NW_027512743.1, read on the forward strand.
AGACACATCCTTTCATCCTGACCATGTTGTTTGCCATGGAATATGACTTTTGTTCTCTCAGGTCTTTCATAGCTGCCAACATCTTCTCCAGGGATTATTTCTGCATGGATTTTGAGGTACTCAGCAGGTGGAAGATCTCCTAACTTCCTGTATTGTAATATCAACTTTATCCCTCCTCTTCTGTAAAGTGAGATTGAGGGAACATTGTATGGTTAGGGTCAATAGCATGTTCCATTTGGCTTAGGAATCATTCTGCTGGATGAATAATGGTATTGGGAACCAGCGATATTTAAAAGAATATAGAGGTAAAATATAAGTATGAAAACAGAAATCTAGGTAATATTTTAAGCCCAGAAGGATTTGGGCCCTTGATTGGGATCCTTAGCTTGAGTAATGTTTTGCACCGAGGTCTCAGTTAAATCGATATACAATGGCATAAGACCCTGTACCTCAGATGATTGAATGTAGAAGAGAACATCCAGTGAAAAAGGGATAGTGTGTAGGATTAGAAAGATAGTCCGTAGGTTTAGAAGGAAGAGTGAGTCTAGGATTTGGACCAAAAGTTCTTTAGCAATAGGTTTCGGTTAGAGAGTGAATATTAATGGCACCATATGTGAAAAGTCGGGCACAATGATGAACTGGGAAAAAATATGTAGGAAAGCAGACATCAATAGAGACATTAGGAAATCAGGCAAAGTATAACGTGAGTGATAGGATTAGACATTTTCAACAGGGTTGAGGTTGAATACATAATCTTAAAAAGAAACAAAAATGTAGTCACCAATTGGATTGACATTTGAGAGCATTAGGCAAACTGGGCATGGATGTTTTTAGTAATCCATGTTCACATTCCATTGAGGCTTTATTGCAATCATAACGGTGACCTTTGCATTTTGTGTCCAGAATATTACTGTGATAATATGTATATGTAGATCAGGTGACATGAGTATTTCTTCCACCTTTTCTGGGAGCAATATTTTGAAAACATATGAATTAGTACTGGGGATACTAATAGGTTTACCCTGTGTTGATGAATATAGAGATGATGCATTAATAGACCATACTGTGAAAAAATTATATGACTGGTTCCAAATTTAAATAATGGATTGTTTTAATATCTGAAAATATAGAGGAAATCATATATTGATATACGTACATTAATTCCAACCAGTTATATATCTAATGGTATTATTAGGGTTACCGTTTATCATGAATAGTGTGTGAGTTTTGCTTCAAAAATGATTATTCAATCGAAAATAACGTGTTTAGAAAGAAGTCCAGTGAAAAGACCCGTCAAGAAACATGAAGGAATATATGTGTTCCGAAGGAGGAAGTGATTGAAAGTGAACCAAAGATTTATAAATTTGTGAACTTGTGAATGAAAGGATATATTTTATGATGTCCATAAACTGAATAAATAATAACGTACCAAGTTTGAATAAAAATGAACTTTAACAAACACATCATATCAAATAGGAATGTATTTGCATTGATGTTAAACTTGGTCAGTTACTCTAGAAATATTAGGATTTGTAAGAACCCTTCCCTGAAGTTAGTTTTCAGTACTAGGAAACAAATATGTATGTCAGTGGATGTATATTTCTGAGAATAAACTTGTTAAAAGTTAATTATAAATCCACATATATGAATATGAATGAATTCAGGCGGTGTATAACAAGACATATATTTCATATTTTGGAAAATCTGGAGACTATATATATATATATATATATATATATATATATATATATATATAGACACACAAACACACACACATTATAATGTCACAATATATATGTCAATCGAAATTCATCATGAAAAATAACTCATCCGCATATCCCAAAATATTCATTTTACTGAACATGGATGTATGTAGAATGTTGTTCATCTAGGAAGCTCACCCATGGGTTGAATTTTCTGTACCAACAGCATTTAGGAGGAGTGATCTCTTCTCACAAATAGTATCTGCCAAGTCAGCCACCTCACAAGAATGTACGTGTGAAACCAGGTAGGATTCTATTTGTGCATATAAAAATACATGTGCTTAATAGGCTACAGAGAAAGGGAGACAGGAATTCATATATTTCTTAACTTTAAAAACACATGGAATAGTGTGTAGTGTCCCTCTTTATCCCTTTTGATTAACTTTGGCTTAAAAAAAGAATTTTATTGAGAATTTTTGTATATATGTTTGTCAGGAATATTGCTCTGAAGTTTTCTTTCCTTGATGTGTCTTTGTCTGATTTTGGTATGTGAGTGATACTATCCTCATGAAATGAGTTTGGAGGAGTTCCATGCTTTTCTATTTTATGGAATAATTTGAGGAGTATTGTGATGAATGCTTCTTTGAAGGTCTTGTAGAACTTGACTGAGTATCTGTCTGTTCCTGGGCGTTGCTTGATTGGTAGTCTGTTGACAGCAACTTCTATTTCATTGCTTGAAATTGATTTGTTTAAATTGTTCATGTCCTACTAATTCAGTTTGGGTATATCTCTAAAATTTTATTGATGTCATCATGGTATTTTAATTTATTAGAGTATAAATTTTCAAATTAGTTTTTAATTATTCTCTGTATTTTAGTTGTGTACTCTGTAAAAGTTCTTTTACGATCCTTAATTTTAGTAATTTGAGGTTTTTTTTCTTCATTAGCTTGGTTAAGGATGTGTCAATTTTATTTAGTTTTCGAAGATTAAATTTTGTTTTGTGTCAAAAAAAAATAACATATGGAAAAGTATTTCAGCAAATTGAATAGATTTATAACTCCTACCTTATATCATGCAAAAGGCAAGTCCAACTATAAACCATGTCCCTTCTGAAATGCTTGTATTTCTATTCTGTTTGGGATATTTTTCTCCATTATATTATTATTAGTAGTCAGAGTCTAGTAGGGTATATGAATGTTTCTGAGAATAATCTTGAGAAAAGATGATTATAAATACACATTCATGAATATGAAAAATTTAGGAAGTGCAAAATAAGACAAAAAAATTCCATATTTTCAAAAATTTGGAGAGTATATCTATATCTATCTATATCTATATCTATATCTATACACACACACACACACAACATTCACAGACATTAAAAAGTACCAATATAAATGCCAATAGAAATTCATCAGTAAATATATATCATCCACAGATTCAAAAATATTTATTTTACTGAACATGAGTTTATGTATAATGTTGTTCTACTAGGACGCTCTCCTATAGGTTGAATTTTCATTTAAAACAGTTTTAGGAGGAGTGAACTCTTCTCACAATTTGTATCTGCCAAGACAGCCACCTCACAAAAATGTACGTGTGATACCTGGTAGGATTCTATATGTGCATATAAATATACATATGTGAATAGGCTACAGAAAAGGGAAACAAGAATTCACATATTTGTTAAATTTAAAAACACATGGAGAATATTTCCATTAAAATTTGACTAGATTTATAACACCTACCTTATATAATGCAAATGTCAAGTCCAACTATACAACATGTCTCCTCTGAAGTGCTTGTATTTCTATTGTGTTGGGTTAATTTTTCCCATTATAATAGGATGAATAGTCTGAGTCTACTAGGTATGGGTTAGTTTCAGGGATTCAGTATTTGAATGGAAAATTGGAAAATGAATCCAATGTGTATGTAAATATATGCTGCACAAATATCCTCCCGCTCTCATCCAGAACAATGCCTTGATATTACCTTCACCCCAAGTAAGACGCAATTAGAGGAGAAGAGTTACAGAATCAGTGAATACATATCTGGAATGGAAAATGCTCAGGAGTTCACAACTTTGAGGTGGTAGAGGAGTTTGCAAAATTAAGGGACAGGGTAAACACTCCACAAACATGGAGCTCTGCTGGCCTAAAAACTTTTTGAGAAACTGCGTCTGAGCTTCCGCAATTGAAATATATGTTGTTTTCAGATGATTTGGCTTCCTTTGTAGTGAGACCATCAAAGCTGGGTCTGCATCTATGTGACCTGGAGGACATGGTTTCTTATTTTCCAATGAACAAGATGAAGCAGTGCTGAATCCTCTCTTTGTAGGTAATCTGAGGCCACTGGGGACTAAGTGTCTCCCCGTGTGGACTGTGAAGCCATTAGGTCCTCCACCACTTTTTGTGGTGTTTTTCCTGCTGCATTGTGAGTTTGGTATTTGTTTCACGAAATACTAGGAGCTAAACTGAGACACAGTGCTGGAGGGAGTTGTGTCACGAGTGGTGGGTCAGGGTCTGCAAGAGAATTCACAAACTAGGCTTCTATCTCTCACAGCTTGCCCCATTGCCCCCTTGTCCATATCAACCTGATTCTTCATTTTCCTCTGAAAACTCTCCATATAACAAGATGCCTTTACATATAAGGGTCTGCTGGCTGCTCCATGTCAGTTACAAGCCATTTGGAATCCAATGGTAGATCCACATGGCCCTACCACGGATGTTGTATCAAACACCTCCCCACCACTGCTCTAGACCCACTACTCAACAGGCTCCAACTTACTGGCATCTCTGTTCTACATCATTTTCATGAAACTCAGTAAATCAAGGCACAGTCTGGTATACTCATGAACAGTAACAGGACATCCAATATTTCTCCAGTGCCACCTGGTCATAGGAATTTCAAAAATTTCATGGTATTTATCTATCCATTTCTCGAGCATGAAGTTGGAGGCACTGTGGATTTCAATTCATGCAGCAAACATTAAATGGTGAGGAAGCTCATTTCAATGAATTCTCTGGAGAACTCTCACAGGCAAGGCTTCCCAAAGAGTGGACAAAAGGTCACATTAGGCCAGGCCCATTGAGGTCTACAATGTGAGGTCCATGTGTGTTTTGACTCTCAACTATGGCTGCCATTTCTTTAACAATAAAATCATGTGATATCCTTGCTGAGATTCCCAGGCCTCTGTGGAAATCCACCTGGGGCCTAGGTCTCAGTTTCCAAGAGCGACTTTCATGCTTGGCCTATTAAAATCCCAACAAAATTCATGACAATGTTTCTCTGAGTTCAGTTCCAAAACCCAGTCTCTAAGGGGTATCACACCAGAGTTCAAGCCTACGTGTACCCAGTCATTTTTTCCAATGCCACACAAATGACCAAAATTAAAACCAAAACACTCCCACATGGCCCTCATCTTATTCCATATAGGGAATCATCTTAACCTCTGGCTGGAGGTTTCCATGAGGGGCGCAGCCCAAGACAGTGTCCAAAATCAGCTCGTTTGCCCCTCATTTGCCTAACGTCAGGGTAGCCTGGACACAGTCTCTGTGAACCAGGAGTGAACAAATAAGCCTGCCGTTAATACTTCTGTGTTCCTCCAATTTGACGCCTACTGATTTTAGATATCGATTCATTAGGTGATTTAGAGTCATGCAAAAACACAAGCACCTCTGCAGGGCTTTGAAAAACTCATTTGACCCAAAGAATCCCTATTCTCATTTGATGGAGTGCAGGAACCTAACAGAGGAAGGCAAGAGACTTCATCCACAATGAATGAAATTTTTTGCCATTTTGGATTTGGAAGCTCACATGGGATCATTCTTAAGATCCATCAGGTGCTGAGAATCTAAGTCACAGCCACACACAGGTCCAAGAGGCTGATAAAGACACATCCCTTTCCAAAGCAATTAAGCAAGAGCCACAGGTGAGGCCCATTCATTTCCATTTGAAAACTGTTTTCTTCAGGCTTCACAAAGGGGTGGCCTGAGCAAAGACCTTCCTGACATTCAGTGCAACACAACAATAAGTAAGCAAAAGGCCCAAAGCAGGGTTTCTGCACCGAGACTATCCTGGTCACACTGATATCTGAGTTTTCTGAGATGCTCGCCATTCTCTTCAGCTATCCAGTACATGGTCATGTCACAGAGCTTGGAGGTGGTACATATTTAGGACACAAATCCATGAGCCTATTCTGGAGAGTGGCCAGAATTCAGGAAGAAAACAACAACTTAGAAAGATAGCAGGTGTAGCACATCGATAAGACAAGCTGCAGTCCATTCATATATTGGGCAGGATGAATTATGGGAAGATTTATACTAGACAGGACACATCCATTAATGCATTCTCTTTTCTAATGTGTACAACAACGGACACAGAGGGATACACAGAAACAGAAACACTCGCCGTGTCAAATGACTTACTAGAAACTGTCCAGTCCAATCCAAAGAAACCGCCTTTCCTATCTATTCTCAGAACATGAGACAAAACAACAAACCCACACCCACTCCCACAAAGGCACCTCCTTCCCCCAAGTAGGTCTGTGACTATCCGGAGTGTCCTCTGACCAGTGGGCCATACAATGTTCCCCCGAAATGGCCTGTCTTCTCTCAGATTGTGTTTCCTTGACCAACTCTGTGAAGATGTCAGGAAAAAGTGGTTATCCACTACCTGTTTTCTCAGAAATGGTCCACCTTCAGAGCTCTCCTGACATTTGGCCATTCTCACATCATTAGGTACCAAGAAAATTGACTCTGTCCTTGGGAAATCCAAACAAGTGAGCCCACTGGGACTGGGAGTGGGACTGCATCTGGGTGCCTGGCTTCTTGGATACCAAGTTCAGAGAGTTCCATCACCAAGGAAATGAGGTATGTCACATTCTTTGGAACTGAATGAGGTCACTGCCTTGGCAACCACTTTGTCCTAACAGTTGCTTCCAAGGGTAACATAAGATGGAGGTTGCCCCTACTTCCTCTGACACTTTCATAAGGTAGAATGTATATCAACCATTGGCACCCGGGAACATCTCTCCACTAAGGCCTGGTTTGGTCCCTCTTCTCTACAATAAGAAGAGAGATGCAGATTCAGAAACATCCCTTCATTCTGACCAGGTTGTTTGCCATGGAAGATGACTTTTGCTCTCTCAGTTGCTTCATACCTGTGTACAACTTCTCCAGGTATCATTTTTGCATGGACATTTGAGGTTCTCATTAGGTGGAAGGTCCCCAACTTTCCTGTATTGTAAGAACCACTCTGTCCCTGCTCTTCTGTAAAATGATTGAGGGAACAGTGTATACTTGGGGTTAAAAACAGGTTTGATTTGGGTTACGAACGATTCTGTGCGATGAATAATGGTATTGGTAACCTGCAATATTTACAAGAATATAGAGGTGATATATAAGTATGAAAAGAGAAATCTAGGTATGATTTGAAGCCCAGAAGGGTTTTGCCCTTGATTGGGATACTTAGCTTTGAATTATGTTCTGCAAAGATGTCTCAGATAATTCGATATACAATGGCATAGGACTTTGTACATTGGATGATTTAATTTAGAAGAGAACATCCAGTCAAAAAGGGATAATCAGTACGATTAGGAAGATAGTCGGTAGGTTTAGGAAGAAGAGTGATTATAGGATTTGGACCAAAAGTTCTTTAGCAATACACTTTTGGTTATAGAGTGAATGTAAATGTCAGCTCATATGAAGAGTCAGTCACTATGTTGAACTGGGGAAAATATGTAGAAAAGCAGATATCAATAAAAACATTACGAAATGAGGCAAAGTATAAAGTGAGTGATAGAATTGGACATTTTCAATAGGGTTGGGTTTGAATATATAAATTAGGAAAAAACAAAAATGTAGTCACCAATAGGATTGACAATTGACAGCATTAGGCAACCTTGACACGGATGTTTTTAGAAATCCATGTTCACCTTCCATTTAGGATTTGGTACAAGCAAAAGTGTGACCTTTCCATTTTTGTCCAGAATATTACTGTGATAATGAGGTGACATGAGTATTTCTTTAACCATTTCTGGGAGCAATATATTGAAGATGTAAAATAAGAATCGGGGTACAAAGAGGTGTACCCTGTTTCTATGAACATAGAGAAAAAGCATGAATAGACCATACTGTGAATAAATAATATAACTTTTTTGAACTTGAAATAATGAATTGAACTGATATCTGAAAAATTAAAGGAAATCGTATATTGATATACAATCATTCATTCCAACCAGTGATATATCTAATGGAAATATTAGTGTTTTGGTTTATCATGAAGAGTGTGTGAGTTTTGCTTAAAAATGATTATGGAAATTCAAAATAATGTGTATGGAAAGAAGTCTCATGAAAAGACCAGTCAAGAAACCCTGAGAATACATGTGTTCAGAAGCAAGAAGTGATTAAAGTTGAAACAAGTGCCTATTAATTTGTGAACTTGTGGATGAAATGTATATCCTATGATGTGCAAAAACTGAAGAAACAATAATGTACCAGTGTCGAATACAAATGAATGACAAATTACATATCATGTCCCATAGGAGTCTACTTGCATTGATGTTAGACTGGGTCAGTTACTGTAGAATAATTAGGATTTGTATGCACCATTCACTGAAGTTAGTTTTCAGTACTAGGAAACAAATATGTATTTCAGGTGGATGAATATTTCTGATTATAATCTTGTGAAAAGTGGATTATAAATCCACATACATGAACATGAATGAATTTAGAGAGTGTATATTAGACATATATATTTCATATTTTGAAAAATTTGGAGAGTATATCTATATCTATATCTACACACACACACACACACACACACACACACACACACACAAACACACACAACACTCACAGACATTAAAAAGTGCCAATATACATGCGAATCGAAATTCATCAGTAAATATATATCATCCACAGATGCAAACATATTTATTTTACTGAACATGAGTTTATGTATAATGTTGTTCTACTCGGACGCTCTCCTATAGGTTGAATTTTCATTTCCAACAGCATTTAGGAGGAGTGAACTCTTCTCACAATTTGTATCTGCCAAGACAGCCACCTCACAAAAATGTACGTGTGATACCTGGTAGGATTCTATATATGCATATAAATATACTTGTGAATAGGCTACAGAAAAGGGAAACAAGCATTCACATATTTGTTAAGTTTAAAAACACATGGAGAATATTTCCATTAAAATTTGACTAGATTTATATCTCCTAACTAATATAATGCAAATGTCACGTCCAAATATACAACATGTCTCCTCTGAAGTGCTTGTATTTCTATTGTGTTGGGTTAATTTTCCCCATTATATTAGGATGAATAGTCTGAGTCTACTTGGTATGGGTTAGTGTCAGGGATTCAATACTTCGAATGGAAAATTGGAAAATGAATCCAATGTGTATGTAAATATATGCTGCACAAATATCCTCCCGCTCTCATCCAGAACAATGCCTTGACATTACCTTCACCCCAAGTAAGACACAATTAGAGGAGAAGAGTTACAAAATCAGTGAATACATATCTGGAATGTAAAATGCTCAGGAGCTCACAACCTTGGAGGTGGTAGAGGAGTTTCCAAAACTAAGGGACAGTGTAAACACTCCACAAACATGGAGCTCTGCTGGCCTAAAAACTTTTTGATAAACTGCCTCTGAGCTTCCGCACTTGAATTATATATTGTTTTCAAGAGATTTGGCTTCCTATGTAGTGAGACCATCAAAGCTGGGTCTACATCTATGTGACCTGGAGGACATGGTTTCTTATTTTCCAATGAACAAGATGAAGCAGTGCTGAATCCTCTCTTTGTAGGTAAACTGAGGCCACTGAAGACAAATTGTGTCCCCGTGTGGACACCGAAGCCATTTGGTCCTCCTCCACATTTTGTGGTTATTTTTCTGCTGCACTGTGAGTTTGGTATTTGTTTCCCGAAATACTAGGAGCTAAACTGGGACACAGTGCTGGAGGGAGTTCTGTCACGTGTGGTGGGTCAGGGTCTACAAGAGAATGCACCAACTAGGCTTCTATCTCTCACTGCTTGCCCCATTGCCCCCATGTCCATATCAACCTGATTCTTCATTTTCCTCTGAAAACTCTCCATATAACAAGATGCCTTTACATATAAGGGTCTGCTGGCTGCACCATGTCAGTTACAAGCCCTTTGGAATCCAATGGTAGATCCACATGGCCCTACCACGGATGTTTTATCAAACACCTCCCCACCACTGCTCTAGACCCACTACTCAGCAGGCTCCAACTTACTGGCATCTCTGTTCTACACCATTTTCATGAAACTCAGTAAGTCAAGGCACTGTCTGGTATACTCATAATCAGCAACAGGACATCCAATGTTTCTCCAGTGCCACCTGGTCATAGGAATTTCAAAAATTTCATGGTATTTATCTAGCCATTTTTCAAGCATGAAGTTGGAGGCAATGGGGGTTTCCATTCATTCAGAAAACATTAAATGGTGAGGAAGCTCATTTCAATGAATTCTCTGGAGAACTCTCACAGGCAAGGCTTCCGAAAGAGTGGAAAAAGGTCACATTAGGCCAGGCCCATTGAGGTCTACAATGTGAGGTCCATGTGTGTTTTGACTCTCAACTATGGCTGCCATTTCTTTAAGAATAAAATCATGTGATATCCTTGCTGAAATTCCCAGGCCTCTGTGGAAATCCACCCGGGGCCTAGGTCTCAGTTTCCAAGAGTGACTTTCATGCGTGGCCTCTTAAAATCCCAACAAAATTCATGGCAATGCTTCTCTGAGTTCAGTTCCAAAACCCAGTCTCTAAGGGGAATGACACCAGATTTCAAGCCCACGTACACCCAGTCATTTTTTCCAATGCCACACAAATGAACAAAATTAAAACCAAAACAAAAACCAAAACACTCCCACATGGCCCTCATCTTATTCCATATAGTCAATCATCTTAACCTCTGGCTGGAGGTTTCCATGAGGGGTGCAGCCCAGACAGTGTCCAAAATCAGCTCGTTTGCCCCTCATTTGCCTAAAGTCAGGGTAGCCTGGAACCGTTTCTGTGAATGAGGAGTGAACAAATAAGCCTGCCGTTAATACTTCTGTGTTTCTCCAATTTGAGGCCAACTGAATTTAGGTATCGATTCTTTAGGGGATTTCGAGTCATGCGAAAACACAAGCACCTCTTCAGGGCTTTGAAGAACTCATTTGACCCAAAGAATCCCTATTCTCATTTGATGGAGTGCAGGAACCTAACAGAGGAAAGCAAAGACTTCATTCACAATGAATGATATTTTTTGCCATTTTGGGTTTGGAAGCTCACATGGGATCATTCTTAAGATCCATCAGGTGCTGAGAATCTAAGTCACAGCCACACACAGGTCCAAGAGTCTGATAAAGACACATCCCTTTCCAAAGCAATTAAGCAAAGAGCCACAGGGGAGGCCCATTCATTTCCATTTGAAAACTGTTTTCTTCAGGCTTCACAATGGGTGGCCTGAGGCAAAGACCTTCCTGACATTCAGTGCAACACAACAATAAGTCAGCAAAAGGCCCAAAGCAGGGTTTCTGCACTGAGACTTTCCTGGTCACACTGATATCTGAGTTTTCTGAGATGCTCGCCATTCTCTTCAGCTATCCAGTACGTGGCCATGTCACAAGAGCTTGGAGGTGGTACCATTTTGGACACAAATCCATGAGCCTATTCTGGAGAGTGGCCAGAATTCGGGAAGAAAACAACAACTTAGAAAGATAGCAGATGTTGCACATCGATAAGACAAGCTGCAGTCCATTTATATATTGGCAGGATGAATTATGGGAAGATTTATACTAGACAGGACACATCCATTAATGCATTCTCTTTTCTAATGTCTACAACAATGGACAGAGTGGAATACACAGAAACAGAAACACTCGCCGTGTCAAATGACTTACTAGAAACTGTCCACTCCAAACCAAACAAACCTACTTTCCTATCTATTCTCAGAACATGAGACAAAACAACAAACCCACACGCACTCCCACAAAGGCACCTCCTTCCCCCAAGTAGGTCTGTGACTATCTGGGGTGTCCTCTGACTGGTGGGCCATACTATGTTTTCCCGAAATGTCCTGTCTTCTCTCCGATCTTGTTTCCTTGAACAACTCTGTGAAGAAGTCAGGAAAAAGTGGTTAGCCACTACCTGTTTTCTCAGGAAAGGTCCATCTTCAGAGCTCTCCTGGCATTTGGCCTTCCTCACATCATTAGGTACCAAGAAAACTGACTCTGTCCTTGGTAAATCCAAACAAGTGAGCCCACTGGGACTGGGACTGGGACTGCCTCTGGCTGCCTGGCTTCTTGGATACCAAGTTAAGAGAGTTCCATCACCAAGGAACTGAGGTATGTCACATTCTTTGGAACTGAATGAGGTCACTGCCTTGGCAACCACTTTGTCCTAACAGTTGCTTCCAAGGGTAACATAAGATGGAGTTTGCCCCTACTTCCTCTGACACTTTCATAAGGTAGAATGTATATCAACCATTGGCACCCTGGAACAGCTCTCCACCCAGGCCTGGTTTGGGTCCATGTTCTCTACAATAAGAAGAGAGAGGCCGATTCAGACACATCCCTTCATCCTGACCAGGTTGTTTGCCATGGAAGATGACTTTTGCTCTCTCAGGTGCTTCATACCTGCTTACAACTTCTCCAGGTATGATTTGTGCAATGGACATTTGAGGTTGTCTTAATGTGGAAGGTCCCCAACTCTCCTGTATTGTAAGAACCACTCTGTCCCTGCTCTTCTGTAAAATGATTGAGGGAACAGTGTATACTGGGGGTTAAAAACAGGTTTGATTTTGGTTATGTATGACTCTGTGCGATGAATAATGGTATTGGGAACCTGAAATATTTACAAGAATATTGAGGTGAAATATAAGTATGAAAACAGAAATCTAGGTATGATTTGAAGCCCAGAAGGTTCTGCCCTTGATTGGGATACTGAACTTTGAATTATGTTCTGCAAATTTGTCTCAGATAATTTGATATACAATGGCATAGGACCTTGTACATTGGATGATTGAATTTAGAAGAGAACATCTAGTCAAAAAGGGATATTCAGTAGGATTAGGAAGATAGTCAGTAGGTTTCGGGAAGAAGAGTGAGTATAGGATTTGGACCAAAAGTTTTTAGCAATAGACTTTCAGTTATAGAGTGAAAGTATATTTCAGCACATATGAAGAGTCAGTCACTATGTTGAACTGGGGAAAATATGTAGAAAAGCAGATATCAATAGAAACATTACGAAATCAGGCAAAGTATAAAGTGAGTGATAGAATTAGACATTTTCAACAGGGTTGAGTTTGAATATATAAACTAGGAAAAAACAAAAATGTAGTCACCAATAGGATTGACAATTGACAGCATTAGGCAACCTGGAAATGGATGTTTTTAGAAATCCATGTTCACTTTCCATTTAGGCTTTGGTACAATCATAAGTGTGACCTTTCCATTTTTTGTCCAGAATATTACTGTGATAATGAGGTGACATGAGTAATTCTTTCACCATTTCTGGGAGCAATATATTGAAGATGTAAAATAGAATCGGGGGTAGAAAGAGGTGTACCCTGTTTCTATGAACATAGAGAAAAAGCATGAATAGACCATACTGTGATTAAATAATATAACTTTTTTGAACTTTAAATAATGAATTGAACTGATATCTGAAAAATTAAAGGAAGTCGTATATTGATATACAATCATTCATTCCAACCAGATATATATCTAATGAAATATTAATGTTTTGGTTTATCATAAAGAGTGTGTGAGTTTTGCTTCAAAATGATTATGGAAATTCAAAATAATGTGTTTGGAAAGAAGTCTCATGAAAAGACCATTCAAGAAACCCTGACAATACATGTGTTCTGAAGCAAAAAGTGATTAAAGTTGAAACAAATGCCTGTTAATTTGTGAACTTGTGGATGAAATGTATATCCTATGATGTGCAAAAACTGAGGAAACAATAATGTAGCAGTGTCGAATACAAATGAATGACAAATTACATATCATGTCCCATAGGAGTCTACTTGCATTGATGTTAGACTGGGTCAGTTACTGTAGAATAATTAGGATTTGTATGCACAATTCACTGAAGTTTGTTTTCAGTACTAGGAAACAAATATGTATTTCAAGTGGATGAATATTTATGATTATAATCTTGTGAAAAGTTGATTACAAATCCACATACATGAACATGAATGAATTTAGAGAGTGTATATTAGACACATATATTCCATATTTTGAAAAATTTGGAGAGTATATCTATATCTATATCTACATCTATATATATATCTATATATCTATCTATTTATATATATATATATATATATTATATATATATACACACACACACACACACGCACACACACACACACACACACACAACAGTCACAGACATTAAAAAGTACCAATATAAATGCCAATCGAAATTCATCAGTAAATATATATCATCCACAGATGCAAACATATTTATTTTACTGAACATGAGTTTATGTATAATGTTGTTGTACTAGGACGCTCTCCTATAGGTTGAATTTTCATTTCCAACAGCATTTAGGAGGAGTGAACTCTTCTCACAATTTGTATCTGCCAAGACAGCCACCTCACAAAAATGTACGTGTGATACCTGGTAGGATTCTATATATGCATATAAATATACATGTGTGAATAGGCTACAGAAAAGGGAAACAAGAATTCACATATTTGTTAAGTTTAAAAACACATGGAGAATATTTCAATTAAAATTTGACTAGATTTATAACTCCTACCTTATATAATACAAATGTGAAGTCCACCTATACAACATATCTCCTCTGAAGTGCTTGTATTTCTATTGTGTTGGGTTAATTTTCCCCATTATATTAGGATGAACTGTCTAAGTCTACCAGGTATGGGTTAATGTCAGGGATTCAGTACTTCGAATGGAAAATTTGAAAATGAATCCAATGCGTATGTAAATATATGCTGCACAATTTCCTCCCGCTCTCATCCAGAAGAATGCCTTGACATCACCTTCACCCAAAGTAAGACACAATTAGAGGAGAGGAGTTACAAAATCAGTGAATACATATCTGGAATGGAAAATGCTCAGCAGTTCACAACCTTGGAGTTGGTAGAAAAGTTTCCAAAACTAAGGGACAGGGTAAACACTCCACAAACATGGAGCTCTGCTGGCCTAAAAACTTTTTGAGAAACTCCTCTGAGATTCCGCACTTGAAATATATGTTGTTTTCAGGAGATTTGGCTTCCTTTGTAGTGAGACTATGAGAGCTGGGTCTGCATCTATGTGACCTGGAGGACATGGTTTCTTATTTTCCAAAGAACTAGATGAAGCAGTGCTGAATCCTCTCTTTGTAGGTTAACTGATGCCACTGGAGACTAAGTGTCTCCCCGTGTGGACTATGAAGCCATTTGGTCCTCCTCCACTTTTTGTGGTGTTTTTCCTGCTGCACTGTGAGTTTGGTATTTGTTTCACGAAATACTAGTAGCTAAACTGGGATACAGTGCTGGAGGGAGTTGTGTCACGTGTGGTTGGTCAGGGTCTGCAAGGGAATGCACCAACTAGGCTTCTATCTCTCACAGCTTGGCCCATTGCCCCTTGTCCATATCAACCTGATTCTTCATTTTCCTCTGAAGACTCTCCATATAACAAGATGCCTTTACATATAAGGGTCTGCTGGCTGCACCATGTCAGTTACAAGCCCTTTGGAATCCAATGGTAGATCCACATGGCCCTACCACGGATGTTTTATCAAACACCTCCCCACCACTGCTCTAGACCCACTACTCAGCAGGCTCCAACTTACTGGCATCTCTGTTCTACACCATTTTCATGAAACTCAGTAAATCAAGGCACTGTCTGGTATACTCATAATCAGCAACAGGACATCCAATGTTTCTCCAGTGCCACCTGGTCATAGGAATTTCAAAAATTTCATGGTATTTATCTAGCCATTTTTCAAGCATGAAGTTGGAGGCACTGTGGGTTTCAATTCATGCAGCAAACATTAAATGGTGAGGAAGCTCATTTCAATGGAAATCTCTGGGATCTCTAAAAGGCAAGGCTTCCCAAAGAGATGGACAAAAGGGTCTCATTAGGCCCAGGCCCATTGAGGTCTACAATCCGTGTACCAGCCGTTCCAGGTCGTGACTATGGCTGCCATTTCTTTAAGAATAAAATCATTTGATATCCTTGCTGAGTTTCCCAGGCCTCTGTGGAAATCCACCCGGGGCCTAGGTCTCAGTTTCCAAGAGCGACTTTCATGCGTGGCCTCTTAAAATCCCAACAAAATTCATGGCAATGCTTCTCTGAGTTCAGTTCCAAAACCCAGTCTCTAAGGGGAATCACACCAGAGTTCAAGCCCACGTGGACACAGTCATTTCTTCCAACTGTCACACAAATGACCAAAATTAAAACCGAAACACTCCCACATGGCCCTCATCTTATTCCATATAGTAACTCATCTTAACCTCTGGCTGGAGGTTTCCATGAGGGGCGCAGCCCAAGACAGTGTCCAAAATCAGCTCGTTTGCCCCTCATTTGCCCAAAGTCAGGGTGGCCTGGACACCGTTTCTGTGAACCAGGAATGATCAAAGAAGCCTGCCGTTAATTCTTCTGTGTTTCTCCAATTTGAGGCCTACTGATTTCAGGAATACATTCTTTATGTGATTTAAAGTTATTCGAAAACCCAAGCACCTCTGCAGAGATTTGAAGAACTCATTTGACCCAAAGAATCCCTATTCTCACTTATGGAGTTCAGGATTTTAACAGAGGAAGGCAAGAGAATTCATCCACAATGAAAGATTTTTTGCCCTTATGGTTTTGGATGCACGCAGGGGATCCTTTTTAGATTCATCAGGTGCTGAGAATCTAAGTCACAGCCACACACATGGCCAAGAGGCTGATTCAGACACATCCTTTCCCAAAGCAATGAAGCCAGAAGCCACAGGAGATGCCCATTCATTTCCATTTGAAAACTGTTTTCTTCAGGCTTCACAAAGGGGTGGCCTGAGGCAAAGACCTTCCTGACATTCAGTGCAACACAACAATAAGTCAGCAAAAGGCCCAAAGCAGGGTTTCTGCACTGAGACTTTCCTGGTCACACTGATATCTGAGTTTTCTGAGATGCTCGCCATTCTCTTCAGCTATCCAGTACGTGGCCATGTCACAGAGCTTGGAGGTGGTACCATTTTGGACACAAATCCATGAGCCTATTCTGGAGAGTGGCCAGAATTCGGGAAGAAAACAACAACTTAGAAAGATAGCAGATGTTGCACATTGATAAGACAAGCTGCAGTCCATTTATATATTGGCAGGATGAATTATGGGAAGATTTATACTAGACAGGACACATCCATTAATGCATTCTCTTTTCTAATGTCTACAACAATGGACACAGTGGAATACACAGAAACAGAAACACTCGCCGTGTCAAATGACTTACTAGAAACTGTCCACTCCAAACCAAACAAACCTACTTTCCTATCTATTCTCAGAACATGAGACAAAACAACAAACCCACACGCACTCCCACAAAGGCACCTCCTTCCCCCAAGTAGGTCTGTGACTATCTGGGGTGTCCTCTGACTGGTGGGCCATACTATGTTTTCCCGAAATGTCCTGTCTTCTCTCCGATCTTGTTTCCTTGAACAACTCTGTGAAGAAGTCAGGAAAAAGTGGTTAGCCACTACCTGTTTTCTCAGGAAAGGTCCATCTTCAGAGCTCTCCTGGCATTTGGCCTTCCTCACATCATTAGGTACCAAGAAAACTGACTCTGTCCTTGGTAAATCCAAACAAGTGAGCCCACTGGGACTGGGACTGGGACTGCCTCTGGCTGCCTGGCTTCTTGGATACTAAGTTAAGAGAGTTCCATCACCAAGGAACTGAGGTATGTCACATTCTTTGGAACTGAATGAGGTCACTGCCTTGGCAACCACTTTGTCCTAACAGTTGCTTCCAAGGGTAACATAAGATGGAGTTTGCCCCTACTTCCTCTGACACTTTCATAAGGTAGAATGTATATCAACCATTGGCACCCTGGAACAGCTCTCCACCCAGGCCTGGTTTGGTCCATGTTCTCTACAATAAGAAGAGAGAGGCCGATTCAGACACATCCCTTCATCCTGACCAGGTTGTTTGCCATGGAAGATGACTTTTGCTCTCTCAGGTGCTTCATACCTGCTTACAACTTCTCCAGGTATGATTTGTGCATGGACATTTGAGGTTCTCTTAATGTGGAAGGTCCCCAACTCTCCTGTATTGTAAAAACCACTCTGTCCCTGCTCTTCTGTAAAATGATTGAGGGAACAGTGTATACTGGGGGTTAAAAACAGGTTTGATTTTGGTTATGTATGACTCTGTGCGATGAATAATGGTATTGGGAACCTGAAATATTTACAAGAATATTGAGGTGAAATATAAGTATGAAAACAGAAATCTAGGTATGATTTGAAGCCCAGAAGGGTTCTGCCCTTGATTTGGATACTGAACTTTGAATTATGTTCTGCAAATTTGTCTCAGATAATTTGATATACAATGGCATAAAACCTTGTACATTGGATGATTGAATTTAGAAGAGAACATCTAGTCAAAAAGGGATATTCAGTAGGATTAGGAAGATAGTCAGTAGGTTTCGGAAGAAGAGTGAGTATAGGATTTGGACCAAAAGTTCTTTAGCAATAGACTTTCAGTTATAGAGTGAAAGTATATTTCAGCACATATGAAGAGTCAGTCACTATGTTGAACTGGGGAAAATATGTAGAAAAGCAGATATCAATAGAAACATTACGAAATCAGGCAAAGTATAAAGTGAGTGATAGAATTAGACATTTTCAACAGGGTTGAGTTTGAATATATAAACTAGGAAAAAACAAAAATGTAGTCACCAATAGGATTGACAATTGACAGCATTAGGCAACCTGGAAATGGATGTTTTTAGAAATCCATGTTCACTTTCCTTTTAGGCTTTGGTACAATCATAAGTGTGACCTTTCCATTTTTTGTCCAGAATATTACTGTGATAATGAGGTGACATGAGTAATTCTTTCACCATTTCTGGGAGCAATATATTGAAGATGTAAAATAGAATCGGGGGTAGAAAGAGGTGTACCCTGTTTCTATGAACATAGAGAAAAAGCATGAATAGACCATACTGTGAATAAATAATATAACTTTTTTGAACTTTAAATAATGAATTGAACTGATATCTGAAAAATTAAAGGAAGTCGTATATTGATATACAATCATTCATTCCAACCAGATATATATCTAATGGAAATATTAATGTTTTGGTTTATCATAAAGAGTGTGTGAGTTTTGCTTCAAAATGATTATGGAAATTCAAAATAATGTGTTTGGAAAGAAGTCTCATGAAAAGACCATTCAAGAAACCCTGACAATACATGTGTTCTGAAGCAAGAAGTGATTAAAGTTGAAACAAATGCCTGTTAATTTGTGAACTTGTGGATGAAATGTATATCCTATGATGTGCAAAAACTGAGGAAACAATAATGTAGCAGTGTCGAATACAAATGAATGACAAATTACATATCATGTCCCATAGGAGTCTACTTGCATTGATGTTAGACTGGGTCAGTTACTGTAGAATAATTAGGATTTGTATGCACAATTCACTGAAGTTTGTTTTCAGTACTAGGAAACAAATATGTATTTCAAGTGGATGAATATTTATGATTATAATCTTGTGAAAAGTTGATTACAAATCCACATACATGAACATGAATGAATTTAGAGAGTGTATATTAGACACATATATTCCATATTTTGAAAAATTTGGAGAGTATATCTATATCTATATCTACATCTATATATATATCTATATATATCTATCTATTTATATATATATATATATATATATATATATATATATATATATATACACACACACACACACGCACACACACACACACACACACACACAACAGTCACAGACATTAAAAAGTACCAATATAAATGCCAATCGAAATTCATCAGTAAATATATATCATCCACAGATGCAAACATATTTATTTTACTGAACATGAGTTTATGTATAATGTTGTTGTACTAGGACGCTCTCCTATAGGTTGAATTTTCATTTCCAACAGCATTTAGGAGGAGTGAACTCTTCTCACAATTTGTATCTGCCAAGACAGCCACCTCACAAAAATGTACGTATGATACCTGGTAGGATTCTATATATGCATATAAATATACATGTGTGAATAGGCTACAGAAAAGGGAAACAAGAATTCACATATTTGTTAAGTTTAAAAACACATGGAGAATATTTCAATTAAAATTTGACTAGATTTATAACTCCTACCTTATATAATACAAATGTGAAGTCCACCTATACAACATGTCTCCTCTGAAGTGCTTGTATTTCTATTGTGTTGGGTTAATTTTCCCCATTATATTAGGATGAACTGTCTAAGTCTACCAGGTATGGGTTAATGTCAGGGATTCAGTACTTCGAATGGAAAATTTGAAAATGAATCCAATGCGTATGTAAATATATGCTGCACAATTTCCTCCCGCTCTCATCCAGAAGAATGCCTTGACATCACCTTCACCCCAAGTAAGACACAATTAGAGGAGAGGAGTTACAAAATCAGTGAATACATATCTGGAATGGAAAATGCTCAGCAGTTCACAACCTTGGAGTTGGTAGAAAAGTTTCCAAAACTAAGGGACAGGGTAAACACTCCACAAACATGGAGCTCTGCTGGCCTAAAAACTTTTTGAGAAACTCCTCTGAGATTCCGCACTTGAAATATATGTTGTTTTCAGGAGATTTGGCTTCCTTTGTAGTGAGACTATGAGAGCTGGGTCTGCATCTATGTGACCTGGAGGACATGGTTTCTTATTTTCCAAAGAACTAGATGAAGCAGTGCTGAATCCTCTCTTTGTAGGTTAACTGATGCCACTGGAGACTAAGTGTCTCCCCGTGTGGACTATGAAGCCATTGGGTCCTCCTCCACTTTTTGTGGTGTTTTTCCTGCTGCACTGTGAGTTTGGTATTTGTTTCACGAAATACTAGGAGCTAAACTGTGATACAGTGCTGGAGGGAGTTGTGTCACGTGTGGTTGGTCAGGGTCTGCAAGGGAATGCACCAACTAGGCTTCTATCTCTCACAGCTTGGCCCATTGCCCCCTTGTCCATATCAACCTGATTCTTCATTTTCCTCTGAAGACTCTCCATATAACAAGATGCCTTTACATATAAGGGTCTGCTGGCTGCACCATGTCAGTTACAAGCCCTTTGGAATCCAATGGTAGATCCACATGGCCCTACCACGGATGTTTTATCAAACACCTCCCCACCACTGCTCTAGACCCACTACTCAGCAGGCTCCAACTTACTGGCATCTCTGTTCTACACCATTTTCATGAAACTCAGTAAATCAAGGCACTGTCTGGTATACTCATAATCAGCAACAGGACATCCAATGTTTCTCCAGTGCCACCTGGTCATAGGAATTTCAAAAATTTCATGGTATTTATCTAGCCATTTTTCAAGCATGAAGTTGGAGGCACTGTGGGTTTCAATTCATGCAGCAAACATTAAATGGTGAGGAAGCTCATTTCAATGAAATCTCTGGAGATCTCTAAAAGGCAAGGCTTCCCAAAGAGTGGACAAAAGGTCACATTAGGCCAGGCCCATTGAGGTCTACAATGTGAGGTCCATGTGTGTTTTGACTCTCAACTATGGCTGCCATTTCTTTAAGAATAAAATCATTTGATATCCTTGCTGAGTTTCCCAGGCCTCTGTGGAAATCCACCCGGGGCCTAGGTCTCAGTTTCCAAGAGCGACTTTCATGCGTGGCCTCTTAAAATCCCAACAAAATTCATGGCAATGCTTCTCTGAGTTCAGTTCCAAAACCCAGTCTCTAAGGGGAATCACACCAGAGTTCAAGCCCACGTGGACACAGTCATTTCTTCCAACTGTCACACAAATGACCAAAATTAAAACCGAAACACTCCCACATGGCCCTCATCTTATTCCATATAGTAACTCATCTTAACCTCTGGCTGGAGGTTTCCATGAGGGGCGCAGCCCAAGACAGTGTCCAAAATCAGCTCGTTTGCCCCTCATTTGCCTAAAGTCAGGGTGGCCTGGACACCGTTTCTGTGAACCAGGAATGATCAAAGAAGCCTGCCGTTAATTCTTCTGTGTTTCTCCAATTTGAGGCCTACTGATTTCAGGAATACATTCTTTATGTGATTTAAAGTTATTCGAAAACCCAAGCACCTCTGCAGAGATTTGAAGAACTCATTTGACCCAAAGAATCCCTATTCTCACTTATGGAGTTCAGGATTTTAACAGAGGAAGGCAAGAGAATTCATCCACAATGAAAGATTTTTTGCCCTTATGGTTTTGGATGCACGCAGGGGATCCTTTTTAGATTCATCAGGTGCTGAGAATCTAAGTCACAGCCACACACATGGCCAAGAGGCTGATTCAGACACATCCTTTCCCAAAGCAATGAAGCCAGAAGCCACAGGAGATGCCCATTCATTTCCATTTGAAAACTGTTTTCTTCAGGCTTCACAAAGGGGTGGCCTGAGGCAAAGACCTTCCTGACATTCAGTGCAACACAACAATAAGTCAGCAAAAGGCCCAAAGCAGGGTTTCTGCACTGAGACTTTCCTGGTCACACTGATATCTGAGTTTTCTGAGATGCTCGCCATTCTCTTCAGCTATCCAGTACGTGGCCATGTCACAGAGCTTGGAGGTGGTACCATTTTGGACACAAATCCATGAGCCTATTCTGGAGAGTGGCCAGAATTCGGGAAGAAAACAACAACTTAGAAAGATAGCAGATGTTGCACATCGATAAGACAAGCTGCAGTCCATTTATATATTGGCAGGATGAATTATGGGAAGATTTATACTAGACAGGACACATCCATTAATGCATTCTCTTTTCTAATGTCTACAACAATGGACACAGTGGAATACACAGAAACAGAAACACTCGCCGTGTCAAATGACTTACTAGAAACTGTCCACTCCAAACCAAACAAACCTACTTTCCTATCTATTCTCAGAACATGAGACAAAACAACAAACCCACACGCACTCCCACAAAGGCACCTCCTTCCCCCAAGTAGGTCTGTGACTATCTGGGGTGTCCTCTGACTGGTGGGCCATACTATGTTTTCCCGAAATGTCCTGTCTTCTCTCCGATCTTGTTTCCTTGAACAACTCTGTGAAGAAGTCAGGAAAAAGTGGTTAGCCACTACCTGTTTTCTCAGGAAAGGTCCATCTTCAGAGCTCTCCTGGCATTTGGCCTTCCTCACATCATTAGGTACCAAGAAAACTGACTCTGTCCTTGGTAAATCCAAACAAGTGAGCCCACTGGGACTGGGACTGGGACTGCCTCTGGCTGCCTGGCTTCTTGGATACCAAGTTAAGAGAGTTCCATCACCAAGGAACTGAGGTATGTCACATTCTTTGGAACTGAATGAGGTCACTGCCTTGGCAACCACTTTGTCCTAACAGTTGCTTCCAAGGGTAACATAAGATGGAGTTTGCCCCTACTTCCTCTGACACTTTCATAAGGTAGAATGTATATCAACCATTGGCACCCTGGAACAGCTCTCCACCCAGGCCTGGTTTGGTCCATGTTCTCTACAATAAGAAGAGAGAGGCCGATTCAGACACATCCCTTCATCCTGACCAGGTTGTTTGCCATGGAAGATGACTTTTGCTCTCTCAGGTGCTTCATACCTGCTTACAACTTCTCCAGGTATGATTTGTGCATGGACATTTGAGGTTCTCTTAATGTGGAAGGTCCCCAACTCTCCTGTATTGTAAAAACCACTCTGTCCCTGCTCTTCTGTAAAATGATTGAGGGAACAGTGTATACTGGGGGTTAAAAACAGGTTTGATTTTGGTTATGTATGACTCTGTGCGATGAATAATGGTATTGGGAACCTGAAATATTTACAAGAATATTGAGGTGAAATATAAGTATGAAAACAGAAATCTAGGTATGATTTGAAGCCCAGAAGGGTTCTGCCCTTGATTTGGATACTGAACTTTGAATTATGTTCTGCAAATTTGTCTCAGATAATTTGATATACAATGGCATAGGACCTTGTACATTGGATGATTGAATTTAGAAGAGAACATCTAGTCAAAAAGGGATATTCAGTAGGATTAGGAAGATAGTCAGTAGGTTTCGGAAGAAGAGTGAGTATAGGATTTGGACCAAAAGTTCTTTAGCAATAGACTTTCAGTTATAGAGTGAAAGTATATTTCAGCACATATGAAGAGTCAGTCACTATGTTGAACTGGGGAAAATATGTAGAAAAGCAGATATCAATAGAAACATTACGAAATCAGGCAAAGTATAAAGTGAGTGATAGAATTAGACATTTTCAACAGGGTTGAGTTTGAATATATAAACTAGGAAAAAACAAAAATGTAGTCACCAATAGGATTGACAATT